>NC_143042.1:12212500-12382500 GCF_057628025.1 Oncorhynchus mykiss | reverse complement strand
TACACTGTATATCCAGTTGTGAAGATATCCGTTTTATTACTATGCATACGACCTTTAATTGGTTGTTATTTTGATTGGTCCAGAAAAAGGTGATTTCACTGCACCTTTTATACCCGCTGTAAACTGTGTACGTGACAAATACAATTTGATTTGGACATGAACAGCAGTCTGCCATCTCACTAATGCCTGGTCCAAGTACAGTCGTTATCAGTTTCAGATTTAGAGGTGTCCTCCTCCTCACCTGTCTCTGGTGGTGTTCCTCCGGTGGTTTGGGCCTGGTGGCGCGGGCCTCCTCCAACATGGCACCGAGCTGGCGCACCTGCTGGTCACGGTCCGAGAGGGTGGCCAGGGTCTGCTGCTTCAGGAGCTCTGCCTGGGCCTTCCAGTCAACCTGCTCCAGCCTAGAGAGAGACAGATATACCTATGTAGCCAAGGCATAGACACTCATATACCTCTAAACATGATTAAGAATGTTTGGATTTTAAATAACATAAGCAGCTCTTAATGAAGTATGTCTCACCTGAGAATTTCTAGTTCCTGGTTCTCCCTCTGCCTCAGGTTGTCTAGCTCCCTCATCCTGTCCGCCATCTCATCAGCCCTCCTCTTCTCCTCCTCTAGCTCCTGGCTGAGTCTAGACAGCTCTCCTCCTCCCAGTCGAGTGAGCTCTGAGTGCTGCCGCTGGAGCTGTTCCAACTACAGGACAGGGAGAAACAAAGCTTGTGTTACTGTGGATACTGGTATATGAAAACACTATATACAGGTAAGTTATGACATCACTACCATTGTGGTTGTGTTAGTAGTGCTTTAACGGAATACTTTGTGCAAAATAGGAGATTACTCTGGTTGATTACCAGTCTCTCCCTGTCGTTCTGCAGGGCTGACAGGGAGTTCTTCAGTCCCCACACCTCCGCAGTGGATCCTCCATGGCCCGTGGTGGGTGTCTGCTGGCCCCCTGCCCTGCTCATCTCCTCCAGTCTGAGGCTGAGCTCCTGGGCCTGGCTGAGTGCCTGGTCCCTGCTGCCCTGCAGTGACGCCATGGCCTGGCCGAATGCCTGGTTCTGGGCCCGGAGCTGGCCGGCCACCTCCCTCTCCTCCAGCAGCCTCTGCTCCATGCTCAGCAGGTCTCGGGCCAGCTCAGCCACCCTCTCTGCCGCTGTCTCCGACTCCGTGCGCGTCACCCCTCCCTCCCAACGCAGTTCTTTCAGCTCCTTCTGCCGAGCCTCCTGCACCTCTCTTTCCTTGGCAAGGCTCTCCTCCAGGCTCTCCACCTGGGCCCTGGCAGCCTGCAGCTGCTCCCTCAGCTTCTCTACCTCCGCCCCGGGAGCGTCTCTCACCTGCCTGTTTCCACTATCACCAGCCTGGCTGAGTGTCTCCCTCTCCACCGCCAGAACAAAAGCCTCCCCTCCCTCCAGGCTCTTGATCTTAGCCTCTAGCTCAGCTCTCTCCTTCTCCAGGGTAGCGATGCGCTCCAGCTGGCCGGACAAGAGCTCCTTGTGCTGGGACTCCTTCATGGTGAGGACCTGGGTAAGGTCGTCCCTGTAGCCGTGAAGCTGGGCAGATAGCTTGGCCTTCTCTGCGTGGAGGTCGTCCCTCTGGACCAATAGGGAGCGCAGCTCCTCCTTCAGACTGTTATTCTCCGCAGCAGCCTCCTGGATCAGAGCGTCCTTTTCCATCATCACCTGGGACAACAGACCCATTACGTAGAGGGATGGGTTATACAACTGGGGTACGAGGAAGACATTCTACAGTACTATCACACTAATAATATCCCTCTTCTCACTACATACAGTTTCAGCATGTCGATGACATGCGTGTACGTAAACAGACATGGACGATTTACATTAAGTGTAGGAGAATCCATTCAGAATCTCTTCTGCCATTTATGCCTCTGTACACATGAGTGTTATCATTGTTTATTTACCTGCAGATGTTTCTCCTCCAGCTGTTTGTACATGCCAAGTACTCTGTCTCTGTCGTCCTGTAAAGAGCCCATGGCCTTAGTGAAGGCGTCCAGCCTGGCTTTGCTGTGGCTGCTCTCCTCCTCTGCCTTCCGCAGCCGGTCCTCCAGACCCCGCACCTCCTCTCTCCTCTCCTCCAGCTCCTTCTCAGCCTCCTGGGCCCTGGCGTCAGCCTCCCTCCTGGCCTCCTCTGCAGCCTGGGGGGGAGAAAGCATGTAAGCAGTGAAGAAGATGCAGGAGTATGGGTTTACACATTTCCAAGCTCGTAAAACAACTTGATAGCTCAATCAAAACGGTAACATCACAATAAATTTGTAGGGAATTTTTACACCCTATTTTGAATAAATGTAGAATTTCACACCCTGGGCATTGAAATGAGCAACTATTCATTGCGATGACAAAACATGTCATAAAGCAGAGATGAAATAAAAGTGATGCGTACCTGTGTCACGGCCTGCTCCTTCTCCCCCAGCAGCTCTACCTCTCTCCTCTCCTTCTCACACAGCGCTGTCTGCAGGCTCTCTGTCAGGGTCTTGGAGGAGCGCAGGTCTGTCTCCAGTTGTTCCACGCTCAGGCCCAGCCTTCTCCCCTCTGCTTCCCTCTCCTTCAGCTGGGACCTGGCCTCGTTGGTCTCTCCCTGCAGCTTCCCAACTGCCTCTTCCAGGGCCTGGGCTCTGTGGCGGAGCCCCTCCGCCTCGCTCTCCAGGGAAGCCAGCTGGGCGCGAGTGTCAGCCAGGGAGGTCTCAGCCTGGGCTAGGGACTTCTGAAGCTCCCCCCTCTCCTGCTCCAGGGCAGCCTGGTTCTCACGGAGCCTCTTCTCTTCCTGCTCCCATTTCAGCTGCCCCTGCTCGTCTGCTTTCTGCAGTCTGGACAAAAAACAAGAAAAAAAAACACATTACATAACACACTATAGTGTATCACAAACCTGGCAGGAAATTGGGGCAATTTAATTAATGAACTTTTTCAGGAACTGTAGCCATTTTTACCTGTCCACTGTAAGCTGTAGCTCTTCTCTCTGTGCGGTCTCTTTCTGCAGCTGTTCAGCCAGATCTCTGGAGCGGGTCTCTCCCTCCCGCACCTCGGCCTCCTTCCCCTGGAGGGTGCTGTTGAAGCGACTCTCCCACTGCCGGGTCTCATCCAGCACGCGGTCCCTGTCGTCCTGCAGGGAGGACATACAGCGCGAGAAGGCAGCCAGTCGGGCCAGAGACTCATCCAGGCGGGCCTGCATCTGCTGGGCCTGTCTCTCAGCGGTGTCAGCCAGCTCTTTTGCCTCCCGGGTGGCATTCTCCTCTCTCTCCCTCTCCCGGTAAGACTCCTCCAACCTCAGCTCAATCTGCTTCAGCTCGGCTCCCAGCCTGAACCTCACAGAGTCCAGGCTCTGCTCTGCCTCTGCTTTCAACTCAGCCTCTCTCTGTAGAGCGGTCTGCTCACAGGCTCTCCTTTCAGCTTGGGCCTGGCTGGCCTCTGTCTGGGCCTCAACCAGCTGGGCTTTGCAGTTAGATAGCTCAGCCTCAGTCTTCTTCAAAGCGTCTGTGACTTTGGTCCTCTCCAGATAGGCTTGCCCAAGCTCTTTGTGGATCTCGTTGCTGCCCAGTTGCAAAGCCTTGCCCTCCCTGGCCATCTCGCTGATCCTTTCCTGGTACTGGATGCAGTCCTTCTGCATCTGGCGCACCTCCAGCTGCTTCTCTCTCAGCAGCTCCTCCAGCTGCTTTGCCCGACTCTGGCTGCCCTCTTTCACCCTCTGGGCGGACTTCAGCTGCTGCTCCAGCTCCCTCTGCTTCCCTGACTCTGCCTCTGCCTCGGCCCTCTCTCTCTGGGCCTGCCTCTTGTCCTCCTCCAGCCTGGCTGCCCGGTCCCTCTCGCTCTCGGCCAGGGCTTCCAGTTCGGCCCGCTCCCTCTCCAGTCTCTCTACCTCCCGCTGCAGCTCTGCAAGGCGCTCCCGGCTGTCTGCCGCGTCCTGCTGGTAGCCGGCGATGCTGCCATTCAGCTGGGCCAGCTGGTTCATCAGACGCTCCTCTAGGTCGTCCTTCTCTACCTCCAGGCTGCTGTGGAGCTCCTGGAGTTGGGCTTCCCTTTTAGAGCTCTCCTCCATCAGGCTCTGTTCCTTATCTTTACTCTCCTGAAGGAGCTGCTCCAGAGAGGCTAGTCCAGCCTTGAGTTCAGCCTCACTCTTTTGCCACTGTTCCCTCTCTGAATGTAGGGCTGCCTCCATTTCCCTCCGCTTTCCCTCAATTGTGGCCAGTTCACTTTCAGACATGTCCGTCTTCACTGGCTCCTCCCCCTGGGTCTGTTCCTTTTCTTTAGTCTCCTGAAGGCGCTGCTCCAGAGAGGCCAGCTCAGCAGTGAGTTCAGCCTCACGCTCTTGCCTCAGTTCCCTCTCTGACTGTAGGGCTGCCTCCATTTTGCTCAATTTCACATCAATTAGGGCCTGTGTACTTTCAGTTATTTCATTCTTCCCCGTCTCCTCAAAAGAGTGCATTTCAGGTGCAGCTACCTCAGACTCTATAGCCTGATTATGTGGCTCTATGTCCTGAGGCTGGCTCTTAACTGGCTCTTGGGTAGTTTCAGTCATGACTGTACTAGACTGCTGGGCAACAACAGTTTCCTCCACTACATCATCAGAGCTGGGGGTTTTATCTCGAGCTAATCTGTCCCCTTTCTCTAGCTCTTGGGCTAGTTGTTCCCTCACCTCAACAACTTGCTGTTCTAAGGAGTCCCTCTGTGCCGTAGTGGCATTCAAATCAGCTTTCAGAGCCTCAAACTCTTCTTTGAGTCTTTCAAGTTCTCCTTTGAGTGCCTTGTCCTCCCTTCTTATTCCTTTCTTTTCATCCATCTCTCGGAGTCTCTCATTCTCCTCCTCTAAATCCATTATTTTCTGCTGCTTGGTCTTGGCAAACTTCCTCATCTTGTCTTTGACAGTGTCCACCTCTTTCTGGGCCTCTTCTTTCTGCCGTTCAGCCTCCTGCTTGGCTGCCTCGTGGGTCCTGGCTCTAGCAACAAGCTCCTTCCTCTCCTGCCTAGCAGCTTCCAGCACCCGTCTCACACGCTCTGCCTCATCACTCACGTTCTCATAGGACTTTAGCAGAGTCTCATACTCATCCTTCATCCCATGCACCTTCTCCTCACATTCTCTGCATGTCCGGGCAGCCTCCTCCTTGGCAGACTCGGCCTCTCTTTTACAGAAGTCTTTCTCTGTCAGCATACCCTCCATGGCCAGCTTGAGGCTCTCGCAGGATCCCCCAAGGCTCTGGTTCTCCACCAAGGTCCGATCGACCTCCTCTATCAGCCTCTCTCTTTCTGCTCTCAGCTTCTCCAGCTCGACTTCTCTAGCATCCATCCTCTGCTGCAGTTCAGTGATGACTTTCTCAGTGGAGGCCAACTCCTCTTTCTGGCTTTTGTTCTCTTTGAGGGCCTCTTTGCGGGAGATAAGGGCGGCCTTGAGCTTCTGCTGAAGCTGCAGGATCTTGGCCTCGCTGCCCTTCTCTTCCTCCTGCCTCTGGGGGATCTCGGCCTCCAGTCTCTGGCTCTTTTCCTTCTCTGCTCTCAGGCCTTCCTGCAGGGAGGCGATCGACTGGTCCTTCTCATACACTGTCTCTTGCATAGACTGGAGGAGGGAGCTTTGCTCACCCAGCTGCTGGCTAAGCTCCATGATCTCATTGTTCTTGTTGCTCAGGAACTGCTTGAAGTCCTCCACCTCTGTCTGCAGGATGGCAATGGTGGACTCAGCGGAGTCTGAGGCGGCTCCTTTGGCCGCAGCCTCCAACTCTGCTTTCACAGCTTCTGCATAGGTCTGAGCCTGGAGACACTTCTCCCTCAGAGCCTCCAACTCCTCATAGACATGTTCAATATGGCTCTCCTTCTCTCTCAGGGCCTGCAGCTCTTTGCCCAGCTCTAGAAGCTCACTTTCCCTGAGTGACAGGCTAGCCTGGCTCTCCTGCAGTTGGCCCTCCAACTCTGTACAAGATGCCTTCTCAGCCTGGACCTCTTCTTTCAGAGCTTGAAATGAGGCCTCAATGTCAGCTGAAAGTACCTGAGAGGGTTCCTCAGCACTGGGAATGGGTTTATCACCTCGTTGTTGTGCTTCGTTCTCAGGAGCGGCAAAGTCCACCCAGTCTTCCTGGACCCAATCTCCTGCAGCTGGCTTCTCAATCTTTTCCACTACAGCGTTGGTCTCCAGCTCGGCATGGACTTCCTTCTCTGTGCTCTCCTCTTTCTGTGCCTGCAGTTCCTCGAGCTCTCTCAGTCTAGTCAACAGCCCATCTCGTTCACCAACCTGCTCCTCCAAACGCTCCAACAGCCCGTTGTACTCTTCCTTTTGCTGTTTAAGCTGTTCGCGGTGGTGCCTGTCCTTTTCTTTGGCCATGCGAATGGTGTCTTTGCGAGAGTCCTGGGCCTCCTGGAGTTTCTTTTGCAGTGTTTCGCAATCTGACTCCAGTGAGGCCACCTGGGACTGCAACCCAGTGATTTCAGATGAGGTGTCAGCCTCTGGAGTCTGCTGAGCTCCCTCACTCAGCCTTCTGTTCATTTCAAGTGTTTCTTCCAGAACCTGATCCTGCTGGCTGATTTTCTGTTCCAAAACCTCAATGACCGCTTCTTTGGACCTCAAGGCTTGTCTGAACTCTTCGAGAGTAGTCTCAATTGCCATATCCTCTTGTTTTCTGTCTTTTTCTAAAGCTGGTACACTTGCAGGGGCTTCCTCTGTTGCTTTCCCTACTTGTCCTTTCCTTTGATCTGCCTCTTTCTCAAACGCCGCAACTTTTTTCATCAGCTCTTTGCGCTGCACCAGGGCTGCCTGCAACCTCTTTTTAATGGTGGCCACTTGGGTTGTCAGATCCTCTTTGTCCTTTCGCAAACTAGTGAGCTCATCACTATCCTCTACATGACTCTCCCCTGTCGCTTTCTCTTTTTCTCCAGCTTTCTCGAGCTCAATTATCTGTTCCTTCAGTTTCTTGACTTCAGCACTCATCAGGAACTTCTCCTCACCGGTCTGGAGCAGTTTGGCAGACATGCCATTGCTCAGCTCCATCATCTCCTGCTCTTTCTGGGTGATGCGCAGTTGCAGCTCGTTAATCTCTGTGTCCCTCTCACACAGTACAGCTTTGGCCATGTCCCTAGCCTGGGAGATCTCCAGTAGGCTGGCCTCCATGTCTTGGAGCTTCTGCTCCAGCTCAGAGGAGGTGATCTCCCCTTCTTCCAGCTGGGCACTCAGCATCCTGGCCTGGCCCTCCTGCTGAGAGAGAGAGTGCTGAGCCTTGTCCAGGTCTGCCTGCAGGGCCTGGATCTGCTGCTCTTTGGAGCGGCCTTCTGTCTGCAGGCCGGCCAGCTGCTCCTCCAGGAGATGCATCTCCATGCTCTGCCTCTCCAAGTCAGAGCCACTGTGCTGGGCCACCGTGTCCATCTCTGACCTGGCTGACTGGAGCTCTTCCTCATATCTCTGGGCCTGGGATTCTGCCTCATCCTTGGCAACTGTCAGGGACCGAATCTCTTCCTCAAGGCCTTGGGCTCTCTCCTGTGACTCTGAGGCAGCCTCTCTCAGTCTCTGGAGCTCAACCATGAGCTCACTGTACCTGTTCTGCAGCTCATCTGCTAGGGCCTGGGCAAACACCTGTCCAGGGGCAGAGTCAGAGTCAAAGAGGGTCGCCCCCTGCTGGCTGAGGTGCACCTGCACAGTCTCACGGATGATGACTGATGAGGACTCCACCTGGACTGTGGATGTTTCCTGCTCAGAGCTGTTCTCTTCCCAGGATTGCATCTGGAGCTGGCTAAAGCCCTGCAGTATGGGAGGCGACTGCTGACCTTCATCTTGGTTCACAGCCTCTAGGAGGGTCCAGCTGCTGTGGGCCACCTCGGAGTCACTGCTCGTGACCATCTCATCAGAGGAGGCCCCCTTAGATTCTCCGGGAGAGTCAGACTGGGGTTCAATGAACTCTGGACTGCTCTCGTTATCAGCGGAGACTGACAGGATTGACCTATCCTCTGCCACCAGGGTGGTGTCCTCCTCTCGCGTGTCTTCTAGGAGATCTGGCAGCACTGTAGGACTGTCGCAGGGGGCCATGGCAGTGTCCTCACTCTGGTCTAGAATCTGATCAGCGCTTACCTTGAATGCATCATTTGAGCCCTGCTCTTCAGCCAGCACAAGACTCTCTCGCAGGGCAGCCAATTCATGGTCTTTCTCCAATAGCTGCTGCTCCAGAGCCAATATTTGGGCTGGGGAAATCAATAAAGATGAAAATTAATAGCCAGCCTAATTATCTCACAATACACAATTAATTGATCATACCTGAATTGCCAAAACAGATATTTTTTTCATGACTCTGCCTATATATTATAGATTTCCTTTCAGATTTTTGCTTCTAACTGTTAACAATTGAGATGATTATTGACATACTGTCAACATCCTGACAATACTGTTAAAATACTGTCAATACTGTTGACATGTCTACTAAACCACCAGTCTTTCAGGTTTAGTTACAGACTGTGTGAAATGGGTAAGGCCTGTAACCGCATCTGCATCACTATGCCGAACTCTGTTGGCAGTGGGGCCTGTGACAGCACAGTGTCCAATCCTATGCAAACACATCAATAGAGGGTGTGTGTGTTGCTGGCAGGATGTATGACTGGTCCTGGTGGGTGGCTTTCAGATGTATGACTGGTCCTGGCGGTTGGCTTTCAGATGTATGACTGGTCCTGGCGGTTGGCTTTCAGATGTATGACTGGTCCTGGCGGTTGACTTTCAGATGTATGACTGGTCCTGGCGGTTGGCTTTCAGATGTATGACTGGTCCTGGCGGTTGGCTTTCAGATGTATGACTGGTCCTGGCGGTTGGCTTTCAGATGTATGACTGGTCCTGCCGGTTGGCTTTCAGATGTATGACTGGTCCTGGCGGTTGGCTTTCAGATGTATGACTGGTCCTGGCGGTTGGCTTTCAGATGTATGACTGGTCCTGGCGGTTGGCTTTCAGATGTATGACTGGTCCTGGCGGTTGGCTTTCAGATGTATGACTGATCCTGCCGGTTGGCTTTCAGATGTATGACTGGTCCTGGCGGTTGGCTTTCAGATGTATGACTGGTCCTGGTGGTTGGCTTTCAGATTCAGAGAATAAAAACACACATTTTAAAATAGGTCTCCTTACCTTTTTCAGCATCAGTCACTTCTTCCACAGACGGGTCAGTCACACACTGGACCAATGACTCCCTAGCAGCCTAGGAGAGAAAGACAAAGGCCTGAGTTATTTCTGAACACACAGAGGGTGTAAACCTTATGACTTAATAATACATCAATCCCATTGAAGTGGGACTACATTCAAAATGAAGTGAGTTAACAGTTTCACACAGCTGTAATGTAGTTACACAATAGTTACACTGTAGTTATGATGAGCCTGGGTGTGAAGGTCAGCCCAGGGCTGCAGTCATAACAGAGGATCAGTGGAGAGGCGATTAGCATTGCCTTGACCCAAACGACAGGAGGACATTCTGCCTCAGCATTATTAAACCTAAACACTGTCTCTGTCCCTCAGGCTGTCCCCTCTGAGATAGATCGTGGCCGACTGACCTGCCCCAGTAGTCAGGGCAGAGACCAGAGACACTTCCCCACATGAATAAGCATGTGCGACACTCAATGTGCTGACTGGGCAGTCCTCACAGCACAGTAAAATAACAGCACACCAATAGATCATATTGTATCAGACTGCACACACATACAGCACACATGTCTACAGAGGGTTTGTCGCTTTCTATTGTGACTCCGCACAGTCAACAAATTCTGTCTGGAAAGGGGATTGTCGAACAATTAGATTGAACATACAGAAAGTATTCACACCCCTTGACTTTTTCTACATTTTGTTGTGTTACAACCTGAATTTAAAATGGATTAAATTAAGATGTTTTGTCACTGGCCTGAACACAATACCCCATAATGTGAAATTTGAATTATGTTTTTAGACATTTTTCAAATTATTAAAAAAATTAAGAGTTAAAATGTCTTGAGTCAATAAGTATTCAACCCGTTTGTTATGGTAAGCCTAAATAAGTTCAGGAGTAGAAATGTGCCTAACACGTCACATAATAAGTTGCAGGGACTCACACTGTGTGCAATAATAGTGGTTAACATGATCTTTGAATGATTACCTCATCTCTGTACCCCACAGATACAATTACCCCTCAGTCAAGCATTGAATTTCAAACACAGATTCAATTACAAAGACCAGGGAGCTTTCCAATGCCTTGCAAAGAAGGGAACCTATTGGTAGATGGGTAAACATTTTAAAAGCAGACATTGAATATGCCTTTGAGCATGGTGAAGTTATTAATTACACTTTGGATGGTGTATCAATGCACCCAGTCACTACAAAGATACAGGCATCCTTCCTAACTTAGTTGCCGCAAAGGAAGGAAACCGCTCAGGGATTTCACCATGATGCCAATGGTGACTTTAAAACAGTTACAGAGTTTAATGGCTGTGATAGAAGAAAACTGAGGATGGATCAACAACATTGTAGTTACTCCACAAAATTAACAGAGTGAAAAGAAGGAAGCCTGTACAGAATAAAATTATTTCAAAACATGTCTGTTTGCAATAAGGCACTAAAGTTAAACTGCAAAAAATGTGGCAAATAAATTAACTATTTGTATTCAGGACAAAAAGTTATGTTTGGGGCAAATCCAACACAACACATCACTGAGTACCACACTTCATATTTTCAAGCATGGTGGTGGCTGCATCATCTTATGGGTATGCTTGTCATCAGTAAGGACAGAATAGAGCTAAGCACAGGCAAAATCCTACAGGAAAACCTGGTTAAGTCTGCTTTCAAAAAGAGACAGATTCCCATTTCAGCAGGACAATAACCTAAAACACAAGGCCATTTATAAACTGGGTGGGTCGAGCCCTGAACGCTGATTGGCTGACAGCCTGGTATATCAGACCGTATAACATGGGTATGACAAAACATTTAGTTTTACTGCTCTAATTATGTTGGTAACCAGTTTATAATAGCAATACGGCACCTCGGGGGTTTGTGATATACAGCGTTGCGTCGTGCCTAAGAACAGCCCTTAGCTGTGGTATATTGGTCAAATACCACACTTCTGGCCTTATTGCTTAAATATATACTGAGTGCACAAAATATTAAGAACACCTGTTCTTTCAATGACATAGACTGAACAGGTGAATCCAGGTGAAAGCTAGGATCCCTTATTAATGTCACTTGTTAAATCCACTTTAAATCAGTGTAGATGAAGGGAAGGAGACAGGTTAAAGAAGGATTTTTAAGCCTTGAGACAAGTGAGACATGGATTGGGTACATCTGTCATTCAGAGGGTGAATGGGGTAAAACAATAGATTTTAAGTGCCTTTGAATGGGGTATGGTAGTAGGTGCCAGGTGCACCGGTTTGCGTAAAGAACTGCAACACTGCTGGGTTTTTTCTCAACATTTTACCATGTGCGCTAAGAATGGTCCACCACCACCATCCAGCCAACTTGACACAACTGTGGGAAGCTTTGGAGTGAACATGGGCCAGCATCCCTGTGGAATGCTTTCGACACCTTGTAGAGTCCATGCCCTGACTAATTGAGGCTGTTCTGAGGGCAAAAGGGGAGGGACCGGGGTCAACTCAATATTAATAAGGTGTTCTTAATGTTTTGTTCCTAAGTGGCCTAGTTACAGTTGACTTAAATCGTCTTGAAAATCTATGGCCAGACTTGAAAATGGCTGTCTAGCAATAATCAACAACCAACTTGACAGAGCTTGAAGAATAAAAATAAATAAAAGTGAAAATATTGCACAATCCAGGTGTGCAAAGCTCTTGGAGACTTACCCACAAAGCCTCACAGCTGTAAACGCTGCCGAAGCTGGTTCTAGCTGTATTGACTCAGTGGTGTGAACACTTATGTAAATTAGTTATTTCTGTATCTCATTTTCAATAAATGTAGCAGCACTTCTAAAAACATGTTTTCACTTTGTCATTATGGAGTATTGTGTGTAGAGGGGTGAGAGATTAAAAAAAAAAAAAAAACATTTCAGGCTCTAATACAACAAAATGTGGTTTATGGGTCAAGGGTTATGAATACTATCTGTAATTTCACTGTGTGTGAAAACATCTGACATCAATACATGCCATATATTAACATAATAATAATTAATAATTAACATAATAACACTCTTGGATCATTGGTCATAGTTTTTTTGGCATAACTTCTCAAATAACGAGCATTGTAAGACATCCACAGCTTTGTCTTTTACACAGATGAAAATGAGCCCACCATTTGGTCAAATTACAGAAATACATTAGAGAATCTAGCAATGGGTACAACAGACTGAAGAGTCTGGTAATTTGGGGTTCACAGATAATAAGCCATATAAGCTATTTCTCCCAAAGTACATTTGGATGTTTATTTTCAGGTTATTACAGGATTCAAAACAAGCTTACAACATGTGCTACCTTAATTAATTTAGTAGTCGTAACAATACCCTACATTAATTTAGTAGTCGTAACAATACCCTACATTAATTTAGTGTGTCTGACTGCTCACCATTCCAATTTGCTGCTCCAGCTGTTGTATCCTAGCAACTGCCTCTTCGCCTTCTGCGGTGCGCTTATCCAGTTGTTCTGAAAGAAAAAAAATATATTTAAATACGCTGCAAGCAAGCCACTTGTTAGGGTATCATGAATGCTATACATTTATAAACGGAACTTGCATGATAGTGTATTTGGTTCCCTTACCTTGCAATGTCTCCATGGTGTGGGTGACCTGGGCGCAGCGTTCCTCGCTCTCCCTCTGCTCCACCCTCAGCCTCTCCAGCCGGGCCTCCAGGGCCTGCAGTGTACCCAGGCACTGGGCCGGGTCGGTGGGAACAGGGCTGTCCTCCTTGACCCCCTCTCCAGCCAGAGAGCGCAGGCCTGTCAACAACTCAGCCAGGGCCTCTCCTGCCCTTTGCCCCTCTCCATACTCCTCTCTTAAGGCAGCAAGCTCCTTCTCCAACCTGGCTACTTCTCTGTTGGTCACTTCCTCCCGCTCTCTAGTGGCACACTCCAGTTTCACTGTCAGCTCCTCCATCTGGGTTGATCTGTCTCTCTCTGAAGCCTCCAGACTGGCTAGCTGAGCAGCTCTGTCATGCTCGGAGGCCTCCAGGTTGGCTAGCTGGGCTGCTCTTTCCTGCTCGGAGGCCTCCAGGTTGGCTCGGAGGGCCACCAGCTCTGCCTCGGCCTGGCTGGACCACCCAGCCCACTGCTGCCTCTCCTCCTCCCTCTGCCTGCCAGCCTCAGCCAGCTCCTGCTCCCTCTGCCTACCAGCCTCAGCCAGCTCCTGCTCCATCTGGCGGAACTGAGCCGTGAGGATCTGCAGAGAGAAGGGGGAGAGTTAGAGATAGAGGTAGAGTGAGGCAGAGAGGGGGAAAGAGGCAGAGAGAGAGAGAGAAAGGCAGAGAGGACAAGAGAGGCAGAGAGGGCAAGAGAGGCAGAGAGAGAAAGAGAGGCAGAGAGAGAAAGAGAGGCAGAGAGGGAAAGAGAGGCAGAGAGGGAAAGAAAGGCAGAGAGAGAGGGGCAGAGAGGGAGAGAGAGGCAGAGAGGGAAAGAGAGGCAGACAGAGAGAGAGAGGCAGAGAGGGAGAATGAAGACAGATGAAGGCGGGGACGGTAGGGTCTACAAGGAGGACTGCTCGGCTGTGCCAGTAAAGCAGTGATTTTGCATTTAGATGAGAAATGAGTCTGCCCCTCAGCCCTTATGTAACATGCAACTTGTCAATCACCAAATGTACTTACTCAATCAGTGTCACTCCGCTGTCACACTAGTAACTTGGTGAATAATGTAATACAGTACTCTGTGTCAGTCTCTTCAGATGGGCTCATTTTGCTCAAGGGTCAGTCAGGTTGCATTGTTATTCTATTGTGGGACCTTCATTGAGAAAACACCATTCCCACTATGGCTCTACACTGACCAGCACAGTAGAGCGTGTCTGTACCTGTTTCTGCTGGTCGGCATTGTTCAGCTCCCCCTGCAGCATCTCCAGCACCTGGCAGCGCGACCGCATGGCTTCCTCCTGCTCCTCACAACGCCGCTGGGCTGCACGTAGAGCCTAGCAACACACACACTAAAGGCTTGGGTACAGGCTAAAAACAGTGTATAGGACCTGGCCTGTGTGAGGGAGTGTAGAGTGAGTCAGATAATGAAGTTTGTACCTGCTGTACCTGCTGCAGCTCAGCGTCGTTCTGGCTCTGCACTGTGACCCTCAGCAGCTCGTCCTCATGCTTCTGGATCTGCTCCTGGAAACGCACGTCCTTTTCACAGACAACTGCCTGAAGCACACGAACCTAAACGCATGACACATCTCTGCAGTCAGCTGAAGGGCCCTTTTTTTTTATACAATGCAATCCGGAACATTTTCATTGAAAATGGTTAGAGTAACAACAAAATTGGCACCTGCTCCGTGTGTACGGCTTCCTTTTCACACAGGGCCTGTTCGGACATCTGGAGACGCTCCTCGAGGTTCTTCGCCGAGGTCGAGACCTCACTGAGCTGCTTCCTCAGCTCCTGGAGTTCCTCCTCCACAGCAGGAGCTGAGCTGGTGAAGGAGCTGTCTGGAGAGCTCTTCAGGAAATAGACAAGGATTTCAAAATGTTATTGATGACAAAATAGTCTAGTGTAGACCAAACTGGCTGTAAAGAATCTACAACATTTTAACTGAATACATAACAGCTAAAATACACATCAGAACCATGCTTAATGAACGGAGAGTTATTTGAACTCAGCTAAAGGACTTACTGTTGCTCCCTCCTGCCCCTTGAGGTCAGCAATTTGTTTGTTCAGAGCAGCCATCTTGGTTTTGGCCTGCAGCTTCAGTTTAGTGAAGCGTGCCTCCGCTGTCTCCCTTTCACTCTGTAAACACACCAACAAACACAGCATTGAAACTTGTGTTCCAGCAACAACAGCATCATCTCAGTATACTTCTGACCATAATCATTATTTGACAAGAAGTGCATCAAATATGAATATTTCATGAACCCAACCCACACAGGAGAGTAAAAATCGAAGCTATGCATTGAGGGCACATCCATATAAAACCACTGCATTCATGTCTCACACACGCATACAAAGTCAAAGCAATACACACAGGCACGCGCACAGGCACACACACACACGCACACACAGTCAAAACAATACATGCAGGTCCACAAAACCAAAGGAAAACACACCCACCTGTACCCAGGCCTCACCTTGAGCTGCGTTTCGAACGTGGCCAGCTGGCTGTCCTTATCTCTGACCACCTCCTTGAGATGCACAGTCAGCTGCTCCAGATGAGCCAGCCTCTCCAGGGGCTCCTCCTCCACCCCAGGCCCAGACTCCTCAGGGGCCCCGGGGGCATCTCCAGGGGGGAGCTGGGGGACCAACATATCCTGCAACAGAGCCACAGAGAAGAAGAGTGGATACCAATATGGGGACTTGGAGAACATTAAGGTCTTCAAAGGTGATTCGTTAGAGCAGGGTTTCCCAAACTGGGTCCTGGGGTCCCTCCTGGGTGCACGTTTTGGTTTCTGCCCTAGCACTATACAGCTGATTCAAATAATCAACGCTTGATGATGAGTTGGTTATTTGAATCAGCTGTGTAGTGCTAGAGCAAAAACCAAAACGTGCACCCAGGGGGGACCCCAGAACCGAGTTTGGGGGACCATGTGTTAGAGTGCTGATCAGTTTTGCCTTTTAGATCACAATAGATTTATTATTATGGACAGAGAGGAACTGATCCTAGTTAAACACTACTACTCTGAGACAGTTGATAAATATGGGGCCCAGGACAGAAAACATTAGTTGTTATGTAAGCTTGTGAGGGGTTGAGGGAGTCTCTCTTACCTGAGGGGCTCCATCGGGGGGCTCGTCCCCAGACAGCTCCTGCAGGACGTTGGTAAAGCCCTGGGACAGTCGGCTGAACATGTAGCCGAAACTGGTGGTACAAGACAGAGACATTAGGCCTTTATCTGGACAGGTGGGACCTGGGTCATGGTCAGTAGGTTGCAAAAGATCCTACCCAAAAAAGGTCCTTCAAGAGGTCCTACCTAAACTTTCCAAATATATTTTGGGGCTTTCTTATCTTCTGAGTCCATAGATGCCACAACAAAATAAATTATAAGCTTATCAAAAGTTTCTTAAAAATTGTGAATATTCCATGCAGTGTTTCTTCCCATGCAAGATCCCTGATCAAAGTAAACCCATGTCCTAACATGATACTTTCACCTTGGTTTGACATGTTAGATATGAGATTTCTGAGAGATGCCCAAGATTCTAGAGTTTGGAGATTGAGCGGTGGTAGGCAGAAGCAGGCGCGTAAACATTCATTCAAACAGCACTTTCTTTGCGTTTTGCCAGCAGCTCTTTGTTGTGCGTCAAGCATTGTGCTGTTTATGACTTCAGGCCTATCAACTCCCGAGATGAGGCTGGTGTAACCGAAGTGAAATGGCTAGCTAGTTAGCGCGCGCTAATAGCGTTTCAAACGGCACTCGCTCTGAGCCTTCTAGTAGTTGTTCCCCTTGCTCTGCATGGGTAATGCTGCTTCGATGGTGGCTATTGTCGTTGTGTTGCTGGTTCGAGCCCAGGGAGGAGCGAGGAGAGGGACGGAAGCTATACCGTTACACTGGCAATACTAAAGTGCCTATAAGAACATCCAATAGTCAAAGGTTAATGAAATACAAATGGTATAGAGGGAAATAGTCCTATAATTCCTATAATAACTACAACCTAAAACTTCTTACCTGGGAATATTGAAGACTCATGTTAAAAGGAACCACCAGCTTTCATATGTTCTCATGTTCTGAGCAAGGAACTGAAATGTTAGCTTTCTTACATAGCACATATTGCACTTTTACTTTCTTCTCCAACACTTTGTTTTTGCATTATTTAAACCAAATTGAACATGTTTCATTATTTACTTGAGGCTAAATTGATTTTATTGATGTATTATATTAAGTTAAATTAAGTGTTCATTCAGTATTGTTGTAATTGTCATTATTACAAACAAATGTTAAAAATCGGCCGAATAATCGGTATCGTCCTTTTTTGGTCCTCCAATAATCGGTATCGGTGTTGAAAAATCATAATTGGTTGACCTCTAGATCAAACTATACTAAATATATTCACGTCACCAAATAATTGATGAAAACACACTGTTTTACAATGAAGGTCTACAGTAGCATCAGCAGCCCTCAACATGTTAGCACCATAGTGTAGCTGGAGGACAGCTAGCTTCTGTCCTTCCCTGGGTACATTGACTTCAATACAAATCCTAAGAGGCTCATGGTTCTCACCCCCTTCCATAGACTTACACAGTAATTATGACAACTTCCGGAGGACGTCCTAGAAACCTATCACAGCATGAACTGACATGTTGTCCACGCAATCAAAAGATCAGAGAATGAATCTAGTACTGAAAGCATAAGCTTCAGCTAGCTAGCACTGCAGTGCATAAAATGTGGTGAGTAACGTTAGTTGACTCAAAGAGAGAGAAAGACAGTAGGTGAATGGTTAACAAAATAATTTATTCATAAAATTAAGGAAAAGTAAGATAGTGTTGTATTTTATTTGTGTTACTTTCACTTACTTAGCTAGCAAATGCAGCTAGCTAGTTAAGTGTACAGAGAGGGGTGCTATGTTAACTAGCTGGCTATCCAACACTGGATTTCTTCCAAGGTAAGCTTTTTATTTTTACTTATTGCCGCTGGTTCATAAACGGAAAGAAACTGGGGGAAAAAGACCTGAATTTGTCCAATAGAAATTCACATTTGCAACTGTCAGCTAGATGCAGTCAAGAGTGTGGAAGGCGGTATTGACTGTGTCACTGTCTGTCACCTTGATTCTCCACCTCATTCATAGGCTAGGTTGTAGCAACATCACAATGGGTACAGGGGAAATTAGAGTATCATGTAGTAGCCTAAACCTATCGATGTTAGCTGGGTGAATGTGAATGAGTCATCTGATATGCTGTAATAGAAATAAGGCCATACTCATAAAAATGTATCACCCTCCCTCATCTTAAATGGCACCGAACGCCACTGCAGTCAATCATCCTTTGTGTCAATAATATACCTGTGGCAACATACATTTACGGGCATTATTGTTATTGCGACCCAGATAGTTCGTGCAGAGGGCCTCGGGGTTCGAATGTCACCCGAAGAACCGAACACTGCCGAACAATAGGGCCATTCGACTGCGGCTGCGTCACTTCGTTTTGCCCACTACTCATGAACAGCAGATTATGGGGAGAAATGGATGGCTTACTTTCTGAACATTTTGACAGTGCTGGCTCCAACCATAGTAAGAGTATTTGATGTTTATACATAAATCGGAATTATGATGTATTGGTTGCGCTTGTATAAAAACAGCACAGTAGACAATCTGAGAGAAAGCGAACGATTTAGCTTTTCAGTGCACGTAGACAAGCAGCTAGCTAGCTTGCTGGCTAACAACGATAACAACATTGTCTAAATATATCGCCGTGCCTTGTTTTTTTGGAGCGTGTGGCAGCTGTTCTAAATTGCAACTCTGTGAATGGTGTGCTGATAGTTGAAAGAACGAGCGACTAACCTGTATGAAAGCTTCTCAGATTTCTGTTTATTCTTTTTATTTGATAAATCTCCTCTGCTGTATTTCTGTGCATAGCCACATCACCAAACATCCCGGAAACAAAACTTGCAGAACATCGATTGGCCAGTGGAGGATTGCTCAACAGTAAGGGGGAGTCTGTAAATTCCGACCTTTACCATTTTTATAGAGACCGTCTTAGGGACAAGGACTCAAAAAACGAAAAATGTGCAACATGCGCCAAAACACTTTTTACTTTTTTTTTTTTACAAGATAATGTTTTTGTCTTTTTATACCACGATTAACCTTCTTATCCATTTTCGTTTGGAACCACACTGCTGAATTTATTAGGATGGGGCCGGGTCATGACCCACGGGTCAATCTGATCATCAACAATGGAAGGCAACTTGGACGAAGCCTTCTCCTACTTGCACACTACACCACAGTGTTTGTGACCTTTGTGAGTCGCTCTGTGAACTGGTTCGTGCAGATGCTAAAGTGGACCACACTGTTTGCACGGTACACCGTGTCCGTCTTTGACTCCATCTACAGACACCTGCATTGGTGGCGTAGAAGGGACGGTGGAGGGGTTGCCAAGCAGATCTGCCACAGCCCTGACACAAAATCAGGGTGACCAGAGTAAACATGCCAAGTCCCTTTAAACCTGAAGAAGTCTCAATTATTCTAAGAGTTTTAACAAACCCTATCACTAACCGGACAGCCTGCTCAAGACATCACATCAGAAGATCTCACTGCTCTTTTGGGAAAATGAAGTGCAACAGTGGTGAGAGAGTTGAAATAGAATGGAAAGAGCACCTTACTGAAGTCATTCAGCTTGAGCATTTCATTTTTACATTTCATTTATTACTAACAGTCTAGTGTTTTACAGTATATGCATGTATCTGTTGCATGTGTATTCCTTGTACTGTAATGCCAATATGAAAGTTACATGTTTGAATATTCATATCATAAACTGCTATAATAATGTTCAAGGAAAGCTTCTCCAAAACCACTAACAGGAGGGGAAGAATCGGGCATTAAACACACTATTGTAACACTTTTCTAAAGGGGATAACGTCAATTCAACTACACTACCCACCTATGAACTGTCATTTGTAACATGTATAGGATGTACAGTATCTACAGGGGTCTAACTAAGCAGCTATTTTGTCCCACAGCCAGCTATTCATGTGACTGTACATAACTGAGAAGTATGTTTCCTGGGCCACCAGACAGGGAATGGGTCTTTCACATTCTAATCTCGGCACCCAGAACCAAGTCTACTCGATTACATTCATGTTCAGTCTGTCACAAGACTATTCCCAGTCCTGCATTATATTGTGTCAATCAGAAATTCGAACCACTATTGAGTTGAACGAATACAGAATTGTCTTTATCTATGCTTATAATGTGTATTCTTTTATTATTGTATTTACTTATTTTATTTGTACAAACTGTGAAAATACTATATGAATGGCAGCATTGTATTCAAAATCATGCGAACAATAATCCCTAAAGTTGCAAATGTGTTGACTGTTGGCTGAAGTTGGCTGGATGTCCTTTGGGTGGACCATTTTTGTTACACACATGAAACTGTTGTTAGAGTGAAAAACCCAGCAGCATTGCCGTTCTTGACACAGACCGGTGTGCCTGGCACCTACTACCATACCCCAATCAAAGGCACTTAAATCTTTTGTCTTGCCCATTCACCCTCTAAATGGCACACACACACTCGATGTCTCAAGGCTTAAAAATCCTTCTTGAACCGGTCTCCTCCCCTTCACCTACAGATTGAAGGGGATTTAACAAGTGACATCAATTAGGGATCATAGACTGTCCAGGTGAAAGCTATGTCATGGAAAGAGGTGTCCTTAATGTTTTGTATCCCCAGTGTATATCACAGGTGTCAAACTCATTCCACGGAGGGCTGAGTGTCTGCGGGTTTTCGCTCCTCCCTTGTACTCGATAGAGGAATTCAATCAAATCAAATCCAATTTTGTCACACGCCGAATACAACAGGTGTAAATCTTACAGTGAAATGCTTACTTACAAGCTCTTAACCAACAATGCAGTTAAGAAAAATACAAATAAATAAATAAAGTAACAAATAATTAAAGGGCAGCAGTAAAATAACAATAGCGTGGCTATATACAGGGGGTACCGGTACAGAGTCAATGGGCAGGGGCACTGGTTAGTCGAGGTAATTGAGGTAATATACATGTGGGTAGAGTTATTAAAGTCACTTATGCATACATAATAAGAGAGTAGCAGCAGTGTAAAATAGGGGGGGCAATGCAAGTATTCTGGGTAGCCATTTGACTACATATTCAGTAGTCTTATGGCTTGGGGGTTGAAGCTGTTTAGAAGCCTCTTGGACCTAGACTTGGCGCTTCGGTACCGCTTGCCGTGCTGTAGCAGAGAGAACAGTCTATGACTAGGGTGGCTGGAGTCTGACATTTTTTAGGGCCTTCCTCTGACACCGCCTGGTATAAAGGTCCTGGATGGCAGGAAGCTTGGCCTCAGTGATGTACTGGGCCGTCCGCATTACCCTCTGTAGAGCCTTGCGGTCGGAGGCAGAGCAGTTGCCATAACAGACATTGATGCAACCAGTCAGGATGCTCTCGATGGTGCAGCTGTAGAACCTTTTGAGGACCCATGCCAAATCTTTTCAGTCTCCTGAAGGGAATAGGTTTTTGTCGTGCCCTCTTCATGACTATCTTGGTGTGCTTAGACCATGTTTGTTTGTTGGTGATGTGGACACCAAGGAACTTGAAGCTCTCAACTTGCTCCATTAAGGTCACCCACTAGTAAGGAACTCCCCTCACCTGGTTGTTTAGGGCTCTACTGAATGGAAAAAAACAAACCTGCAGACATGCAGCCCCACATGGGAATGAGTTTGACACCCCTGGTCTAGATAAAGCCTTTAAAGATGGAATACACATTAGGGGAAACGGCACCACTGTCTCTCAAATTTGGCCGTACGTGTCCTCCTCTTCTTGATATGCCACACCTGTCTGGTGGATGGGTTACCTTGGCAAGGGATAAATGTTCACTAACAGGAATGTAAACACATTTCTGCACATCATTTTGGAGAAATAAGCTTTTTGTGCGAATTGAAAAATTCTGTGATCTTATTTCAGCTCATGAAACAGGGGCTCGACACTTTACATGTTGCGTTTATATTATTGTTCAGTATAGTAATATCCCAAACTAATATGAACGTTTCACCATTAGGGATTCCAGCTTTAAGAACCAGTCAAGCAAACTGTTTTGGGGATTTCTGTGAAAGCTACAGCATGTACTCTGTACTGTAGTCTAAGTAAGAATCCTCTAACCGACTGTAGGATGTGCCACAATGTTCTATCTGGGCCTAAGCGCCACAGTTGAAGTACTTTATTGTGCATTATGCTAAATCCACTGCTTGTCTGGCCTCAATGTTCCTGTTGGGCTGCATGAAGAATCAAAGTCTGGCACTGTAATACAGAAAGCATGGTCTTGTAGTCATGATGAAGTTATTTGTGAGTAATGACCTGGGCCTACTTGGTCTATGAATGTGAAGGAATCTCAATAAACCAAACTAAACACAGAACTGTGACATTCTTTACTATTTTCTTCCCTTTCCAGTTAAATGCCACACAGACACATGGTCCTGATTGACGTAGGCTTGCAAATAGGTGAGAACATGAAATGATTCCAGATTGTTAGAGAACTTCTTGTCACCCTAAGAGTTAGTCTGTTGTTGCTGTTTTAAAGAGCTGTCTTCAATGAAAACATAATTTCCAGAAACAGTAGCATTTCCTTTACAATTGCTGATCCAGAGAAGCTCATATATATGACTAATGATGCTGTAGTGCATTCAGTGGTGGAAAAAGTACTCAAAAGTCATACTTGAGTAAAAGTGAAAGTAAATGCGTTACATCAAATTCCTTCGATTAAGAAAACCAGATGGCACACTCCAACACTCAGACATCATTTAGAAACAGTATTTGTGAGTCTGCCTGATCAGAGGCAGCAGGGATGACAATCCTTTATCGTGATAGGTACGTGAATTGGACCATATTGCTGTCCTGCCTTAGCATTTGAAATGTAAAAGTTGTCAAAAATATAAATAGTAAAGTACAGACACCCCAAAAAAACTACTTAAGGTCCAATGCAGCAATTTTTAAAATCTCAATATCAAATCATTTCTGGCTAACAATTAAGTACCTTACTGTGATGGTTTAATTAAAATTGTCAAAGAGCAATTTCTCAAGCAAGAATTTTGCTAGGACTGTCTGGGAGTTGTCTGAGTAGGGAGGGGAAAACTGAATATTAGCTGTTATTGGCCGAGAGGTTTTGAACTCTTTTATTGGTCTATTAAATCATTTACAGCTTGGTGATGTCACCAGGCAGACCAAAACTCCATCCCACTAAAACAGGCTGAAATTTCAGGCAGCCTTTTCAAACAACTCTTACACTAAAAATAATATAATTTTCACAGTATTATTCCAACCTCAGTGTGGAAATATTTATAAAAACACAGGAATATCACGTTTTTGACTGCACTGGGCCATTAAATAGTACTTTAGTACCATTAAATAGTACTTTTTTATCAGTTTGGGAAGAGAATACCAAGGTGTTAGTCATCGTCCCTGTCCCATGGTTGGTGGACAGTGTACAGTCCTCCTTTCCTACAATGGGACCTTAAGCCTTTTATCAGCTGCTTCACCTGGGTTACAGCCAATTAGAGACAAGGAGAACACAACAGGGTGTGGCCCGTCTGACCTGATACAAAAGCCCCGGCCGGTGCCCACCTCCTCCCAGGTCCCATCGTTGTGTGACTGTGAAGAGCGTTACCCTCCGCTTCACAGTAGACCAATAGGGCTCTTAAGTCGACCGCCAACCCCGTCTTTCGACACTTCACAACAGTCAGTCGACTGTACAGACATGGGTAACTCTACAGGATCCACCGTGGAAGATCTCCAGGCTGTGGAGAAGCACCTCTGGTATAAGAAGTTCATGACCGAGTGTCCTTCGGGTCAGCTCACCCTGCATGAGTTCAAGCAGTTCTTTGGGCTCCGGGGACTGGATGCTGAGGCCAACGCCTACATCGAGCAGATGTTCCGCACGTTTGATATGAACAAGGTAAGACGATGCGGCATTCATTGAACCGAGGCTGCTTGCAAAGGGGATGCTATAGGCTAAAATAGGCGTTACATTTATGTCAAAGTAGGAACGCCTCAGGCACACTCAAAATGGTGAAGGGGACACCTTACCAACAGAGGTATGTATAAGGATATGATTGGCTGTATTGTAAATGTATGCACTAATTACAAGTGCACCTAAATATATAGTATTGTCATAATGCCATTACTCAAATAATAGCCCTAGTTATCCATTTCCAAATGCTAAAGTACATTTTAAAAAGTGTACATCTTAAACCAGAAAGTATCTAGTTAAACATAGGGAATCTCTTGAATCCAAGGGTTTTGTTTAGACTAGTCTTCCAGATGAGTTTGAAGAAGCTAATCGTCTCACAAGTACTAAGGCTCAATTTACATAACTATATTTAGTAACCCTGTCACCTTTGATTATAATATTATAATAGGCTGGGATTGGATTCATATGCGATTTAGTACGAGGATTATTTTGAGAGACAAGTTGTCAATATCTCTGTGGTAGGAGTGCGGTCTGAGTTGATCTACTATTCTCTTTAGAAAGACAGCACCAGGTTCTGGTACTCTCCAGTACATTCTGGTTGATTTCAGAATCAATTCAATAATTTCAGCATCAGAGACAGCTGATTTAAATTAGTAATAACTTATGTGAAAGTTTAATGACGGAACATGATGCATGTGAACAGTTGGTTACACTGATCAGAATATTGAATGTTCACTTATAAGGGAGATTCAAGCAATTTCTTTGATCATATTGAAGCCTAAGGAATGTCCAGATCTCAAGAGCTGTGTGCCAGAATAGACCGTTGTCTTTTGAGTTTCCCATTTCTGTCAGTAGCTAGTAGTTTTATGGGTGTAGCTGGGGAGGTTGGTACTATGGTACTATTCCCCCTGGGGACAGAACTGAGTGACTAACTGCTATTTTCAGATCTTCAGGACAGTGCAGTCAACAGGGCTGGTAATTGTGTTATAAAACGGGATGTTTGAATCCTCGCACTTCTTAATCAGAATCCAATCTTAGATTGTGCACGTCAGCTGCGTTTAACCAGGCAGCCCAATTCTGATATTTCTTTTCAACTAACTGGTATTTTTTCAACCAATCACAGATCTTTTTCAGAGCTGATCTGATTGGTCAGAGACCAATTAGTGAAAAAAAGATCAGAATTGGGCTGTCAGTGTAAACGCAGCCATAGTTAAGTGAGGGAGGGTGTCAGTGTAAAGCTGAGGGAAGTGCGACTCATTTGGGTTGACCCAGAGGGCACTAATGCTGCCAAGTAATTTTGTAGGATCTTAAATGGGAGCTAGTTTTCTACAGCAGGAAAATAATCCTATATCAACAGGAAATGTGAATTATGTGGATTATAATTAATGGACATTTTTTTGAAGGGGTTGATGCGTTTTTCATGAGAGAAAATCAAGTCTGAAATGTCAAAGTGGAAATTAAACTTCAGAAGCCTTTTTAAACCTCAAATACACTACAGATTTAAAAAGTCTTACATTGCAGGAAAGTTAACCTGCAACAGGGTGATCAAATTAAGATCCTACATCTGTAAGTGTTCCCACGGCCTTGGCACAGATCAGTGTGAAGATAATCCCCCAGAGATTATACATAGTTATCATCTCTGATAATGGATCTTCTAAGCAGAACATGATCACCTACATCTTGAGGAGATGACTGAGATAATCTGAGATGGTAAAAAGAGACGTTCCAACTAACACGCTTTCCTTTTTACAGGATGGCTACATAGACTTCTTGGAGTATGTGGCTGCTCTGAGCCTGGTGATGCGGGGTAAAATGGAACATAAGCTCCGCTGGTACTTTAAGCTGTATGATGTGGACGGCAACGGGTGCATTGATCGAAGTGAGCTGCTAAACATCATAAAGGTATAGAGACCAGTCCAGTAACGCAGTGCTGTGCAATGGAATCTGTCTCACACAAAGGCATGCAGGCTAACTATTGCCTTTTGTCTTATTCAGGCTATCCGTGCAATCAATGGGAATGAAAACCAGGAAGTTGATGCGGAGGAGTTCACCAACCGGGTGTTTGATAAGATAGATGTCAACGGAGATGGCGAGTGTCCACTTCTTTTTTTGTCAGACTTGTAGGGTTGTGAGTTCTGTCCCTTTCCATTTCAGGTTAAAAACCTCTTAACCTTGTCTTCTACCCATCAGGGGAGCTGTCTTTGGAGGAGTTTGTGGCGGGGGCTCACACTGACGAAGACTTCATGGAAGTAATGATGAAGACCTTGGATCTCACCCACATAGTCGCCATGATCCACAATCGGAGGCACAGTGTTTAGAGTCTGCAGAAGGGCCACATAGGAACTGAGCCATGAGCCCTCTCAAAAGTTCTAGCCCAGATTTGTATAAAGACAATCTTTATCTTAGCAATGCTGAAGGGCCATGCTTTAAATGCATTCTTTGTTGTCGGAATTCACAAGAGGTTGAATGACGATGAAAAATGCCCTTTGCCTGCATACAAATGACTCAGTCAACCATCGCTGGCTGGTTAGTGCCCTTGTGCATGATCTAAATCTCTGAGAGGTCTACATAATGAAAGATCATCTCTCACACCGTCAGCTGAACCGGAGACCCAACTAGGTCATAACATAAGGAGGGTGAAGGATAAAGAGGGTGGAGGGAGTGGTGGGGTTCTATTGGTGGAAGTTATAATTCATCTACTTTCCTCCCAGAACAGTCAGCTCAAATATGACTAGAACCCAAGTTTATTTTGTGCCATGATTAAACGGTCCAGTTCCTCAAGAAACAGGTACTTCCACAAGTTAGGGATCTTAACTTTAATACTTGTCACAAAATGCACTTAGTAAAAGAATAAGACCAGCATGTTTTAACATTGCACTGGCCCCAGTTGTTAGGAGATTAAAGTTAGCATTTGTAGGACTTCATTAATTTGAAGGAATATCTTAACAGACCTACATTCTAATGTTTTCCCTACAAGACAGTAAAATTTAAAAAAATAAATTGTGAAAATTTGTTTCTGTGAGTGTG
Source organism: Oncorhynchus mykiss (assembly GCF_057628025.1). NCBI lineage: Eukaryota > Metazoa > Chordata > Actinopteri > Salmoniformes > Salmonidae > Oncorhynchus > Oncorhynchus mykiss. Next base: position 12,355,810 of record NC_143042.1, on the reverse strand, counting down.
AGACATTATGCACGAATGATCACTGCTCTCGCCTAGTGGGCATTAGAATTAACTTTATTACAGTAGCAGTCAAGTTTGGACACTTACTCATTCAAGTCTTTTTCTTAATCTTTTGCTAACACATATGGAATCATGTAGTAACCCCAAAAAAAGTGTGCAAATCAAAAATATTTGATATTCTTCAAAGTAGCCACCCTTTGACTTGATGACAGCTATGCACACTCTTGGTATTATTTCAACCAGCTTCATGAGGTAGTCACCTGGAATGCATTTCAACTAACAGATGTGCCTTGATTACTTTATATATTTTTTATTTCTTTCCTTCTTAATGCGTTTGAGACAATCACTTGTGTTGTGGCAAGGTAGGGGTGGTATACAGAAGATGGTATTTTACCAAATAGGGCTAAGTCCATATTACGGCAAGAATAGCTCAAATAAGCAAAGAAAAATGACAGTCCATCATTACTTTAAGACATGAAGGTCAGTCAATACGGAACATTTCTAGAACTTTGAAAGTGTCTTCAAGTTCAGTCGCAAAATCCATCAAGCGCTATGATGAAACTGGCTCTCATGAGGACCATCACAGGAAAGGAAGACCCAGAAATGCCTCTGCTGCAGAGGAAAAGTTCATTCGAGTTACTAGCCTCAGAAATTGCAGCCCAAATAAATGCTTCAAAGTTCAAGTAACAGACACATCTCAACATCAACTGTTTAGAGGAGACTGCATGAATCAGCCCTTCGTGGTCGAATCGCTGCAAAGAAACAACTACTAAAGGACACCAATAAGAGGAAACTGGCTTGGGCCAAGAAACATAAACAATGAACATTAGACCAGCGAAAATCTATCACTTTGGTCTGATGAGTCCAAATTTGAGATGTTTGGTTCCAACCACTGTCTTTGTGAGACACAGAGTAGATGATCTACGCATGTGTGGTTCCCACCGTGAAGCATGGAAGAGGTGATGTGATGGTGTGGGGGGGTGCTTTGCTGGTGACACTGTTGGTAATTTATTTAGAATTCAAGGCACACTTAACCAGCATAGCTACCACAGCGTTCTGCAGCGATACTCCATCCTATCTGGTTTGCGCTTAGTGGGACTATCATTTGTTATTCAACAGGACAATGACCCAACACACCTCCAGGCTGTGTCAGGGTTATTTGACCAAAAAGGAGAGTGATGCATCAGATGACCTGGCCTCCACAATCACCCGACCTCAACTCAATTGAGATGGTTTGGGATGAGTTGGACCAGAGTGAAAGAAAAGCAGCCAACAAGTCCAACAATATTTTCATCACACTCCACAGCTTTAATTGCTCGCTATTGTTTTAGAAATCAAAATGCCTAACAGACATTACAGTCTCTGTGGCGTAATGAGGGAGACAGGGAGGTGAGTCACAAGACAGACCGTGCCAATATGGTTTCCATGACAACCAGGACCCATTTCCATGGTAACACACATCCATAAAGCACTACAAAAAGGTTACGCAGTACTTACATGGATCTGAATGAATCTGGAAGGAGGAACACAGACCATGGCAGTCTGACAGTCAGCAGCATGTAAAATATGAATAAATATGCCGGTTGATATATAGAAAACACCCAAACCAAATAAAAAGGAGTTGAGGTCACAGTCAGTCAGGGTGAGGACCAGAAACCACCAAAACTCCCCTTGTGGATCTGACTGTACTGGCTTTACCTCTGCAGACAGGCAGGACAGACTGCGTTGTGCTGTGCTGGACAAAGGTCTTTAATCATCTCTAAAACACAGCCTCAGCTTGCAGGCACATCCCAAAGCTGGTTCAAGAGGAGGCCATTGTCATCACCATTGTTACAGGATTCACTGGCTAGTGACAAATAAACAAGTACCCAGGAATATAGCACCTGTCAACCCAGAAAGCATTAATAATCTACAATTGCAGCCCATAACACACCACTAACCACATACACTAAATCAATGCACTGTTATCAGGAAGGATGTCAACCATCATGGAGAGCTGATCATTTTACATTTTAGTCATTTAGCAGACACTCTTTATCCAGAGCTTCTTACAGTAGCGAGTGCATACATTTTCATACTGGTTCCCCATGGGAATTGAACCCACAACCCTGGTGTTGCAAGCACAATGCTCAACCAACTGAGCTACACAGGACCAATGAGACAAGTGGACTGCAACTACCTAGTGCTTTAGCTCAGAACCCTCCCACATTTAGTTTAAAGAGAATCTGAGAGACTTCGTAGTACTTGGGCTTTGACCATTATAGAATTTTGGGAAATGATTAATTGTCATGAAAACAGTCATGGATATTGTCAGTCATTTTTGTTGAAAAATATTTTGCACTTTTAATGTATTATACTGAATCTTTGAAAATAGCCATGACATACCTAATGAATACAACACAGCTTTGGTGACAACAGCATCTCAAAAATGAATGGGTTTGACCGCTTGGAACATTTGGAAAGAAAGTTTCTCCTCTCGACCATGCCGTTCTGCTCGTAAACCGATGACCAACTTTACCCTCATGTAAAAATGACTATTGAGTAAACTTGTCTATATTTACTAAATAAAGTGGAACCACCCCTCCCCCTCCTAAAATGAAGGTTTCAAGAAGAATTAACATTTTTGTTCAGTTATTGCCCATAATTGTCATTTACATGATTATTGTGCCAACCTTATTTCATACTATCAGCACAGCCATTTACGCCAACGGAGCAATTTGACTTCATGGGAACGCAAGATCTAGAATCAAAGAGAAGGAAACCTAGAAATAAACTCAGCAAAAAAAGAAACGTCCTCACTGTCAACTGCGTTTATTTTCAGCAAACTTGTGTATATATTTAGTAGGAACATAAGATTCAACAACAGATATAAACTGAACAAGTTCCACAGACATGTGATTAACAGAAATGGAACAATGTGTCCCTGAAGAAAAGGGGGGGGGGGGCTGTCAAAATCAAAAGTAACAGTCAGTATCTGGTGTGGCCACCAGCTGCATTAAGTACTGCAGTGTATCTCCTCCTCATGGACTGCACCAGATTTGCCAGTTCTTGCTGTGAGATGTTACCCCACTCTTCCACCAAGGCACCTGCAAGTTCCCGGACATTTCTCGGGGGAACGGCCCTAGCCCTCACATCTAACAGGTCCCAGACGTGGACAATGGGATTGAGATCCGGGCTCTTCGCTGGCCATGGCAGAACAATGACATTTCTGTCTTTCAGGAAATCACGCAGAGAACGAGCAGTATGGCGGTGGCATTGTCATGATGGAGGGTCATGTCAGGATAAGCCTGCAGGAAGGGTACCACATGAGGGAGGAAGATGTCTTCCCTGTAACACACAGCGTTGAGATTGCCTGCAATGACATGCTCAGTCCGATTATGCTGTGATACACGCCTCAGACCATGACGGACCCTCCACCTCGATCCCGCTCCAGAGTACAGGCCTCAGTGTAACTAACACTCACTCGACGAGAAACGCGAATCCGACCACCACCCCTGGTGAGACAAAACCGCTACACGTCGAAGAGCACTTTTTGCCAATCCTGTCTGGTCCGGCGACGGTGGGTGTGCCCATAGGCGACGTTGTTGCCGGTGATGTCTGGTGAGGACCTGCCTTACAAACAGGCCTACAAGCCCTCAGTCCAGCCTCTCTCAGCCTATTGCAGACAGTCTGAGCACTGATGGAGTGATTGTGCGTTCCTGGTGTAACTCAAGCAGTTGTTGTTGCCATCCTGTACCTGTCCCGCAGGTGTGATGTTCGAATGTACTGATCCAGTGCAGGTGTTGTTACACATGGTATGCCACTCAGAAGACGATCAGCTGTCTGTCCTGTAGCGCTGTCTTAGGCGTCTCACAGTACGGGCATTGCAATTTATTGCCTTGGCCACATCTGCAGTCCTCATGCCTCCTTGCAGCATGCCTAAGGCACGTTCACGCAGATGAGCAGGGGCCCTGGGCATCTTTCTTTTGGTGTTTTTCCACCAGAGTCAGTAGAAAGGCCTCTTTAGTGTCCTAAGTTTTCATAACTGTGACCTTAATTGCTTACCGTCTAAGATGTTAGTGTCTTAAGACACTAACCCTTTACTTAAACCCTTTACAATGAAGATCTGTGAAGTTATTTGGATTGTTACAAATTATCTTTGAAAGACAGGGTCCTGAAAAGGGGACTTTTTTTGTTGCTGAGTTTATTATATTCCCTCCATTTTGTACCTTAAGAAGTCTTTGATGAATCCTTCATTCTACCAGGTTCTTATTGTGCGTAGCTGTAGATGTCAGACTATGGAGAGAACAGAATCCTGTCACAATTATGAAACCTTTGTTAACAGGGACATTTTATTTTGAAGTACTGAAAAATAATATTAAAGTCCACCAAAACCCAAAGATATCCAAGGGCTCCTGTGAATCCAGAAAATTATGAATGTTCTCTATTGTTTGTTCACCACAATCAAACAGGTGTAGCTAGGGAATCAATAGGCACATTCACAATACAGTACAGTCACAATGCTGCAGATGCTGGTGTCTGACAGTGGTTCCAGTCAGTCACCAGGGGGCAATAAAGCATAGGCTTAATGATTCCATAGTCCTCTGGTCCTGCACAGTGCACACACAGTGAGGAGTCCAGACAAGAGAAGCATCTCCCACCTTTCTGCTCATGTTTGTCCAATGTTCACCAGTACATTCCATTCCATCAGAGTCCAGATGAATTCCTCTCCCTTAAACCACCACGGCTAGAGAAAGTCATACAGGTACTTTACCATGTCAAAGCTCACAGTCCTGGAAATTAAGAGCAGCGGTCACAAAAGTCAGCATCTGATATTCTAAAAATAGAAATGTCTAGCAGTAAAACAGATCTGTGGCGAATACACTAAAGCAGGGCTCTCCGACCCTGTTCCTGGAGAGCTACCCTCCTGTAGGTTCCCTCCAACCCTGTTCCTGGAGAGCTTACCCTCCTGTAGGTTCCCTCCAACTCTGTTCCTGGAGAGCTACCCTCCTGTAGGTTCCCTCCAACCCTGTTCCTGGAGAGCTACCCTTCTGTAGGTTCCCTCCAACCCTGTTCCTGGAGAGCTTACCCTCCTGTAGGTTCCCTCCAACCCTGTTCCTGGAGAGCTACCCTCCTGTAGGTTCCCTCCAACCCTGTTCCTGGAGAGCTACCCTCCTGTAGGTTCCCTCCAACCGGTTGGTTGATGAACCGAAAGAGGTCAGTTACAACTGGGGTTGGAGCGAACACCTAATGGAGGGTATGTCTCCAGGAACAGGGTTGGAGAGCCCTGCACTAAAGACAACAGTAACATATACACACCTGGAGATGGTGAGGATGAAGTCCAGAGAGACAGCACATTTGTATTTAGGCGCATCCAGCTGGTCATCGTGGCCCACCTGATTCAACAGCTGAAGGGTCACCAAGGAGGAGATCTGGGGGGGCCCGTACCACACATCAATTCAAGAGCAGTTCAGGGGTTGAAATAATCTATCCAAGGAGACAGCTGGTGAATTAGAATAAGAATCATCCAATACTAATACTACCATCACATACATGACTGTTCCAGGAGTTCCACTAAACAACATTGCTACATCATTTTCCATGATCCCAGTTCAGAGTCAGAGCTGATTGAGGACCTTTTCACTGAAGAATGAGTTGGTTTTATACTGAACAAAAATATAAAATGCAACATGTAAAGTGTTGGTCCCATGTTTCATGAGCTGAAATAAAAGATCCTTGATATGTTCAAGAAATCTTTCCAGCCCAGGACCTCCATATCCAGCTTCTTCACCTGCAGGAACGTGGGGGGGGGGGGAATACTGAGGAGTATTTCTATATGTAATAAAGTCCTTTTGTGGGGAAAACTCTTTCTGATTGGCCAGGCCTAGGTCATCAGTGGGTGGGCCCGGCTCCCTATGCCCTCCCAGGACCACCCATAGCTGCTCCCCTTCCTAGTCATGCGAGATCCATAGATAAGGGCCTAATTAATATATTATATCAACTGTAACTCCGCAAAATCTTTGAAAGTTGCATTTATATTTTTGTTCAGTATATATGATTGCGTTTTACTTTTCATGTATTGACTTGTATATTTATGTGTATAGTGATGTGTAGGTTTGATACAGGGCTCATCTGTAAGAGACCTTGATCTCAGCATAACTCCCTGTCAAAATAAAGGTTAAATAAAACAATTGAAATGATCCCTTGGATGGCACTGCAGAAAGCCTGAGTGTCTCAGCTGACCTGACAGAAAACACTGGCGGTGGGGGCCACTCTGCTGTCCACCACACTGTAGAAGATGGCCAGGAGACGGTCCAGAGGGAACGGCTTGGGCCCCAGCAGGTGATTACTGGTCTGAATGGGAGGGAGGTGAATTCACTAGGTAGAACATCTCATTGACTAAACCTAAAGAATAGTACAACAGCTTTAGCTAAAGACAATCACCTTTTCATGTTTCTTCAAAAAGTTGGTCTTTTTTATTTTGCCATGGTGCTGTTGGGTAAGGGAGAGAAAGAATCATGTAAATCACCAACTAAAACACACACAAGGGGGGGGGATTATGCAAACAATTACATTGATAGAAACTACAATCCATCTGCAATGTTAAAGCTGATCTACCCCCCCCCCCCACTAGGAAAAGTAGCAGGCAAATAGAGTTGGTGAATAGCGGGTGGCATTGATGTTTAACAACTGACTCCTATTCCAATGATGACTTGACAGTCATGTGTCTAGCTTTTGTGATGGTGAGGTGAATGAGGTTCAGGTGCTGAGGAGAGAACAGGTACCTTGAGGAAGAAGCGTTTGTCAGTGCGAGCAGGGTTGTAGGAGGCCAGGTATGCAGCTATCAGCAGGAACTTGGAGTAGTAAGGCAACTCCACATGGGCATGAGCAGACAGACCTGAGAATGGCAGAGGAAGCTCTCAATGTCATTACCTGGGAAACATGTACAACATCTACAGACGGCTTGTGGATAGGAGATGAGAGAAACATCTGCTGTTGTTTCCACTGTCTGGGTATCTAGTACCAATGAGTCTGGAGTGGACCCTCCATTCAGGGATAAACATAGGGGTAGTTTAGAGGGTCCACTCTCCTGAACTCCCTCTCAGGCTGGGGACAAGCAGCAACACAAACAAGGGGATAGCTGGGGTCTGGGAAATAACTAGGTTATTTCCACCGGTCTTGTTCTCAGTGCATGCGTGCATATGTATCTGTGTGTATCGGTGTGTCCACACTTCTCCTTGCCTACCTCTCACAACTCCTGCCTCCTTCTCCTCCATCTGCAACTGTTGCTCCCACTGCACACTGAGCAGAACAGAGACATGACAAAGTCAGGGGACACACCACTATCACAGAGCCAGCAGCACTGAGCCGCTGTTGTGCAATAAAAGCCGGCAAACGGAATTAAGGCTGCCTGTCGTCAGTCCATGAGAGAAGGTCGGTCACGGAAGCTAAATCAATGGGAGTCGATCATCTTTGGCAGAGGTAGATGTACACAGACAGACCTGGACACCTCTCGCAGGTACACCGTCTGCATGGCCTTCTTCAGGTGAGGCTCGATGTTCCTCCACAGCTTGTGAGTGTCACTCTCTTTCACTGAGGGCAGAGAAAATAAAGGTTGAAATTTAAACATTGATTATCTGAGAGACAAGCTAGAGAGAGGATGACATGAAAGGAATCCATCATCAAATTAAAGTACAGATAGAGAGACTAAGGGGAGACAGCAAAGTAATTGAAATATTGATGTAGTTATTACTGTTCTAGAAATATGAATATATTACCTTTGCCTTGCTCCAAAGGTTCAACGAATTTAGAGAAATGGAGGGCAGCCTGTTTGAAAGGAGAATTACAAATATGAAAGGACAACAAGTACAGACTATGACAATGTAAACAACATGTCTGCGTTGGATCATTATTACAATTCTGCATATCAAAGAAAACCCCAATCCTTAGAAGTAGTAACTCAAGTGGACTAAATAAAATAGTGATGGATAGCCTGGAAACAAACTCATACTGAGTCCTCAAAGGGTAGCATGGAGAGTGTGTCCCGTACATATTCAGAGCAAAGTGTTGCCTAAATCTGAAATGAACCCCTTGCACCAACCTATTGACATTTCTTTAAGCCCCCAGAATACATCTTAAAGGACTGGATAAGTGTGTATGCCATACATTCTCTTCAAACTTACATGAGGGCATCAAGATACATCTAGAGAGAGGTGCAAGAGCTAGTTCTTTGTCAGAGTGTGTCATGACAGCGTGTTAACAGCTATGTGAGAGTTGAGAGTTACTTTGAATGTGTCTGTGTCCTTACTGAGTGTGGTCTGAATGTGTGAGCATGTGTCTGTGAGAGTTCAGTGTTACTATGAGTATGCATAACTGACCAGGTGTCTGAGCTCTCGGAGGTCCCTGCAGACAGAGTAGAAGACTCCCAGTAGGATGTTGATGAAGGCAGAGTAGAGCTCTGGGGAGTAGGATGGGTGGCTGTCCTCAGACAGGATCTGCTGCAGCTCCCCTGCACAGGAACAACACATACACAGTCAACGCCTGCCTCAAATGAAGTCACACACGAAGACTCTCTCACACGACTGTAGTCATTTTATGTACAGGAACTCAGACATTCTTTCAAACATTGATTAAAGCCTAAGTGTTCATTTTCTCGATGTTCTCTCACGTATGCCTTTGTTGGTTGTGTTCTGTCAAAATCAAATCAAACTTTATTTGTCACATGCACCGAATACAACAAGTGTAGACCTTAACCAACAGTACAGTTCAAGAAGAGTTAAGAAAATATTTACCAAATAAACGAAAGTAAAAAATAAAATCAATAAATACTTTTTATTAACACAATAACGAGGCTATATACAGAGGGTACCCGTAACGAGTCAGTGTGCAGGGGTACAGACCAGTTGAAGTCATTTGTACATGTAGGTAGGGGTGAAGTGACAATGCATAGATAATAAACAGTGAGTAGCAGCAGTGTAGAAAACAAATGGAGGGGGGGGGGGTAAATGTAATAGTCCGGTGGCCATTTGATTAATTGTACAGCAGTCTAGAAGCTTTTAAGGAGCCTTTTGGTCCAAGACTTGGCGCACCAGTACCGCTTGCCGTGTGGTAGCAGAGAGAACAGTCTATGGGTGACTGGAGTCTGACAATTTGATGGGCCTTTCTTCGACACCGCCTAGTATATAGGTCCTGGATGGCAGGAGGCTTGGCCCCGGTGATGTACTGGGCCATACGCGCTACCCTCTGTAGTGCCTTACAGTCAGATGCCGAGCAGTTGCCATTCCAGGCGGTGATACAACCTGTCAGGATGCTCTCAATGGTGCAGATGTAGAACTTTTTGAGGATCTGGGGACCCATGTCAAATATTTTCAGTCTCCTGAGAGGGAAAAGGTTTTGTCATGCCCTCTTCACGACTGTCTTGGTGTGTTTGGACCATGATAGTTTGTTGGTGATGTGGACACCAAGGAACTTGAAACTCTCGACCTGCTCCACTACAGCCCCGTTGATGTTAATGGGGGCCTGTTCGGCCTGCCTTTTCCTGTAGTCCACGATCAGCTCCTTTGTCTTGCTCACTGCCAGTTCTCTGACCTCCTCCCTATAGGATGTCTCATTGTTGTCGGTGATCAGGCCTACCACTGTTGTGTAGTCTGCAAAATTAATGATAGTGTTGGAGTCGTGTTTGGCCACGCAGTCGTGGGTGAACAGGGAGTACAGAAGGGACTAAGGACACACCCGAGGGGCCCCAGTGTTGAGGATCAGCGTGGCAGACGTGAAGTTTCCTACCCTTACCACCTGCGGTCGGCCCGTCAGGAAGTCCAGGATCCAGTTGAAGAGGGAGGTGTTCAGTCCCAGTGTCCTTAGCTTAGTGATGAGCTTCATGGGCACTATGGTGTTGAACGCTGAGCTGTACTCAATGAACAGCATTCTCACATAGGTGTTCCTTTTGTCCAGCTGGGAAAGGGCAGTGTGGAGTGCGATTGAGATTGCGTCATCTGTGGATCTGTTAGGGCGGTATGCAAATTAGAGTGGGTCCTAGGGTATCCGGGAGGATGCTGTTGATGTGAGCCATGACCAGCCTATCAAAGCACTTCATGGCTACCGACATGAGTGCTATGGGGCGGTAATCATTTAGGCAGGTTACCTTCGATTCCTTGGGCACAGGGACTATGGTGGTCTGCTTGAAACATGTAGGTATTACAGATTCAGCCAGGGAGAGGTTAAAAATGTCAGTGAAGACACTTGCCAGTTGGTCTGCGCATGCTCGGAGTACACGTCCTGGTAATCCATCTGGCCCCGGGGCTTTTTGAATGTTGACCTGTTTAAAGCTCTTGCTTACATCGCCGACCGAGTGCGTTGTCACACAGTCATCCAGAACAGCTGGTGCTCTTGTGCATGCTTCAGTTTTGCTTGCCTCAAAGCGAGCATAAAAGGCATTTAGCTCGTCTGGTAGGCTCGCGTCACTGGGCAGCTCGCGTCTGGGTTTCCCTTTGTCGTCTGTAATAGTTTTCAAGCCCTGCCACATCCAACAAGCATCAGAGCCAGTGTAGTAGGATTCAATCTTAATCCTGTATTGACGCTTAACCTGCTTGATGGTTAGTCTGAGGGCATAGAGGGATTTCTTATAAACGTCCGGATTATTGTCCCGCTCCTTGAAAGCAGCAGCTCTAGCCTTTAGCTCGATGCGGATGTTGTCTGTAATCCATGGTTACTGGTTGGGATATGTACGTTCGGTCCCTGTGGAGACGACGTTGTCGATGCACTTATTGATGAAGCCGATGACTGAGGTGGTATACTCCTCAATGCCAATGGATGAATCCCAGAACATATTCCAGTCTGTGCTAGCAAAACAGTCCTGTAGCGTAACATCTTCGTCATCTGACCACTTCCGTATTGAGCGAGTCACTGGTACTTCCTGCTTTAGTTTTTGCTTGTAAGCAGGAATCAGGAGGATAGAATTATGGTCAGATTTGCCAAATGGAGGACAGGGAGAGCTTTGTATGCATCTCTGTGTGTAGAGTAAAGGTGGTCTAGAGTCCCTGTGACATGCTGGTAAAAATGTGGTAAAACTGACTTAAGTTTGCCTGCATTAAAGTCCCCGGCCACTAGGAACTCTCCTTCGTGATGAGCATTTTCTTGTTTGCTGATGGCCTTATAGAGTTGGTTGAGTGCGGACTTAGTGCCAGCATCGGTCTGTGGTGGTAAACAGACGTCTACAAATAATATAGATGAGAACTCTTGGTAGATAGCTTATCATAAAGTACTCTATAGACCACACTATCTCAGGCGAACAATACCTTGAGACTTCTTTAATATTAAACATTGCGCACCAGCTGTTATTGACAAATAGACACACAACCCCACCCCTCGTCTTACCAGACGTAGCATCTCGGTTCTGCCGGTGCATGGGAAATCCTGCCAGTTCTATGTTATCCGTGTCGTCATTCAGCCACGACTCGGTGAAGCATAAGATATTACAGTTCTTAATGTCCTGTTGGTAGGACAATCATAAATCGTAGGTCATCAATTTTATATTCCAATGATTGCATGTTAGCAAGTAGAACGGAAGGCAGTGGGAGTTAACTCACTCGCCTACGGATTCTCAGAAGGCAGCCCGATCTGTGTCCTCTTTTCCTCATTATTTTCTTCACACAAATGACGGGGATTTGGGCCTGTTCCCGGGAGAGCAGTATATCCTTCGGACTCGTTAAAGTTTGTGGTTAGTAATCGCTGTTCTGATGTCTAGAAGTTATTTTCAGTCATAAGAGACGGTAGCAGCAACTTTATGTACAAAATAAGTTGCAAATAAGTTACAAATAATGCAAAGAAAAACTAACAAAATAGCACAATTGGTCAGGAGCATGTAAAACGTCAGCCATCCTCTTCGGTGCCATCTTAGTCACAGTCATTTCTCAAGTGTTGGTGCAAAACCACATGTACAAAGAGTTCTCACTAATCACATAAGGTTGGTGGCACCTAAATTGGGGAGAACAGGCTCGTGGTAATAACTGGAGCGGAATCAGTGGCATGGAATCAAATACATCACACATGTTTTCCAGGTGTTTGATGCCATTCCATTTGCGCCTTTGCGGACATTATTATGAGCCGTCCTCCCCTCAGCAGCCTCCACTGCCACTCATCCATCTGTACCTAATTCAATGCTAAAGGCCATAGATGCTTATCTGTTGACAGCTGTACCTTTACTGTAGTCAGGGAAGTGGAGCAGTAGTGGTTCAAAACAGCCAGTGTTGGGTCGGAACTTATCCCACACGATCTCACTGAGCAGGATCACCGTCACATTGTCCTCGACCTGCCAGGGAAACAGTGTCCGTTACGTAGAGGTACAGGATCAGATCACATTTTGGATTTACAAAGAATACAACTATGTTTGAGTTCAACATTTAGTAGTCAACTACACCTTTACAGTACCACTACAATATCAATGCAAGGGGACGAGTTTTTAAAACACTTCTACCAAGATAAAGACAGGCGGCATTCAGCTTTAAAAACTAAACGAAAACTAAACTAAACATTCTGGTCGTCTATCTGCACTTTTGAGGTTCAGAATTAATACGCAAAGAATGATTATCAAGAATGATTGTCATTTTTCCTCATCTCTGCCTTTCAAAGCACTTATTCGAGTGCCTCCTTGAAACATTCAATTCAAGGTCATCAATCAAAAAGGGACCCTTCTGCGCTAGTTCACCATCCATCACTCAGTCTGTCTGCAACTTAATGAAGTAGAATGCTCAACAGGTGACATGACTCTTACCAGTTCCTGAAGGCGCAAGAAGGCAGGGAGGAGATTGGCTTCCATATCTCTAAGGAGCTCAGCCCGGTCCAGCACCTACCCAGATACACACAGCAGAGGTCACTGTAACTGTTTCATCATACATTATAAACCACAAATTATGCTTTATAACAACTCACGTTATACTTCATCAGAAAGAGAACCTGCAATGTAACTGAGGATGCAATTTTAAAAAGAAGTGGATTATCAAGTATGAATATCACAGGTGAGGATGATTTTTACTCACAATGTATCGTGTCTGCTTGGCCGAGGCCTGGACACACAGTTGTTTGTAGACTCGTACGAAGTCTGACAGGGAGGGACTGCGGGACAGTAGGGAGGCAGAGTCGGAGCCAAAGAGGGAGAGGAGAACCTGCTCAAACAGCAGTCCTACAGAGACACATTCCACACAGCTCACTGTGGCATAGGGAAGCTCCAGTTCCTTCAGCAAGGTGTGTATGACATGGCTTTTTCCTGTGGCACGATGACCATAAATGAAAATGGAAGGGTAGCTGCATTGCTCTGGCTGTAGGCACAAAATGTATACCATGTATTAAAGTGTCAATACAATGATTCACATATTTGGGCTAGATTTTTTTAAAACGTATTATGTAATTGTGGCGGTGGGTGCTGTTTAAGATGAAGGAGGACAATCATTTTTTATTTTATTATCATAGCCTTATTTCTATTACAGCATATTGGATGACTGTCATTCATATTCCATTTACCCAGTTCAATGTAACATTGATTTAGGCTACTACATGATACTTGAATTTTCAACAGAATCATCTAAATGAATACACCCCTGATCACACGTAAACCCAGTTCACTTTCATAGCAGCCACGTTGTATTCCTTCTCGCATATACTGCAAAAAAAACTTTCCAAGCCAAACCCGCTACACACAGCCTAAAACTTTGTTACCATATGAGCTACAGTAACGTCATTGTCAACATAGCTAATTGAATTAACACGTTAATAAACCCGCTACAATCATGCAGTACAGTGTTAAGCAGTTTAGCAGTTAAACCGACAGGCCTTGATGGCAATACATTTGTAAAACCAAAAGCTTAACTTGACTTGGAAGAGTTCCAGTGTTAGATAGTCATAGCCAGCTAACTATCTGTTGTTTTATTTAACCTTTATTAAACTGTTTACCGTAATGCGCTAGATGTTACAATGTTTCAAATCAGACACAGACCTCTCCCATCAATGCCAGCAGCATGCTCGCCTGGACATCTCTGCAAGGCAACCTCTCCATCACGCGCTGCAACTTTTCATCCTCATACCCTAGGTGCTGAAGTTGTGCTGCCATAGTTTAGGCTACTTTTAGACACACACCAAACCGTAAAGTGTATGACTTACAAAGTAGTTTGGCCTATAACAGAAATAAAGAGACAGTTACAGAACAAGGTAACGTTAACTCTTTTCAAACTAGCAGTGCATTGTGCAAATTGTCTGTCCTTGCTTCCCTTCCTCTGCAGCAGTGCTAACTAGCTAGCTAACTCAACTGACAACAACAGTGTAGCTCTCGTGGAAACTCAAGGGTAATGTTAAGTTGTTGAAAGATCATATTTTGTTACTGCAAGCATACTGAATAATGTTACCTGGTTGGAGTTCATGCAGTGAAATTACCCATATCCAACATCCCTGTAAACATGTCAAGAGTTTCCCGCGTCTCCAAATGCCACGTCACAATGTCCTGTCTCTTTGCAAGCCAATCACCGCCAGGTTAAAGCAGTTGACTCTGGGAGTTGTAGTTGTCTATTTGCAACGTAATGCCACTATCACCAAATGCCGTCACCCCTATTTGCAATGTTTTAGATGTATGAAATCGAGTGATTTAATTGAGGATATTTTGTTTCATTGCAAAAATGTTCAAACACCGGCTTCTCGGGCATTAGCACTTAAATAAACTACCAGCTTACTGAATACCATTGGTGTTTAATATGAGGGTTTTAGCATTAAATATATTTTATAATGTTTACACACTTATTTGACTGCTTTGTTGTAAATGTTTTGACGCCAAACTGGTTGAAGTTGTGAAATAAGTCAACACTTGGAAGAGTTCATTGAAAATAAATGCCACTCATCAGCCTAATTAGCCTATTTGTTTTTAAACATATGGTCTATCCACTAGAAGCCCCACAATATGGACCATATAAAAAAATGAATACTATATATGAATACATTTTTAAAATTGTTATTCAAGTATAGGCCTACATTTCCAGTTACCATAGATTTCCATAGATTACCTGTTGCCATAGATTACCGAAGATGTAGGTAACGTTGGTCAATTACCCGTAGTTTTGCAACCCTGTAGATCTGTATCGGCGGCTTGATGGAAGCTGGTAGGTTACTCCTGGCTAAGTGAGGTCAGTGGCTATCATTACCCCCGCCTGCGCCACTCTCTCAAAAGAACAGAGCTTCCACACTAACCAAACTACCGATGATTTTACTTGACAGCCCTACTCTTTTGTGTAGTTGGTTTTTGTTTGAGATGGTTAATTAATTGTACCATGGTACCTGCAGGATTGGAAACAGAACGTGAGAACACTCTGAATTAAGTAGAATATGGTTATGTTTTCTTTTATTTTTATTGACCTGATATTTCTCCTCATTAAACACTTTTTGGTAGATCGCTATGTAGACAATCAACATCAGTCTACCCTACTCAAATTATATTTATTTCAATGAAGGTCTTATCTAAATGTTTATGCTGAAATAATGCATTATACAGTGGATGCTTCAACCCCAAAACAACATCAGAACCCTTACTTATGATATAGCGTTTACAGCGGGACACTACAGGCTAGTTAGTAGATGACGTGGGACAACATTGTCTCATTAGAAATGCATTAATGTCCCACTTCACCTGGCACTTATTGTGAAATCATCTATCCGACTTTGTAGAGGCTTAGGCCTATATACTGTATACAACACGCTCAGTTTTCACCATGTGACAAAAACCTTATACTAGACTCACCCCATGCCCTATGAATATTGATTTGGGAAGATTCCAAGCTCTTGGTAAAAATCGAACTAAAATGAGTCTGCACACCTTTTAATTGATCCTGGAAAACCTCTATTATTCCCCAAATGCTGTCCCTTTTCATGAATTCGTAAAAAAAAAAAACATAAATGTTTCTATTCTCTCTTTCTTACATGTCCTGGTCCTTTCTTTCTATCCTTCCCGTCACCCTTGTTATTTCCCTCTAATTCCTTCCACCATCATCCTATGCTGTTTTATGTGATACATAGCCTCTAGAATTTATTTTGAGATGTTATGAACAACTACAGCAACATATTTCTATGTATTTTTAGAATATCGAATGAACTAAATTACATTTAAATTGATTAAAGGTTTAATTTGAGCATTTTTGTAGCTGAAAAAAAGGTCCATATGCCACTATTCAAACACCATTCGTTGGAATTGGGACAGTACTATACATTTGCTTTTCGAGAAATACATGTTAACATGGTTATTATATATTTAAAAAAAACTGACAATAACTTCCTTTTAATACCAAAAGTTAGATTGCTGAATTATAATTGACAGAATGACAGACATCATTCTAGCGCAAGGTTTCATAGTTTTCATGATTTCAACGGGTCACCCATCTAAGAAACTTGAACACACACTTTGCTCAGAGTCTGTGTGAATGGTCACCTTGTCTTCTTTTACAGCTATGAAGTTTGTAATTTCTATGTTTTGTTTTTTTCACATTGAGAATGATTCAATTTGTCTTACACCATTCATAAACTAATAGGTATGCTTCTGTAAATATAAAGTTATTTTCTCAGCTGCACAATAATTGTAACCACAAGCCTTCTCCTAAATAATGAACATAAAATGCTTTCATGCCTGTGTGTACACGTTGTTTGTTTTTCTTGTTAGGCCTATAGGCTACCTCGCCATGCCGTGGGGAGAAATATGCCACATGCAGCTTTGAGAAGGCTAATCCTGAAGAAGAATAGACTGCACTGAGAGAAGGTACTGGCAGAGCAGTCAAAGCCACTTCAGAATCATCAAATGATCAACAAGAAGAACATCAAGTCAACCTTACCACTGAGCACTGTGCATACTGTTGCCCGCTGCATAGCACACACAGTTGGGAGACTTGGAGTAGGCTATCAAACAGATGATGCATTTATAGTGATTACCCAGACATTCATGATTACGTTTAGCCAATTCGCCTATATCACGACCTCGTGATAAAATGCCATGTCGCAGGACTGAGTTTTATAGCCTGCCCTTGATGTTGATGTGCACTTGTTCACTGTGCGCTAAACACCAGAGCGTCTTGATGTGCGACAGAAACTATCCTATTTCGGTGGACACAGATCAACACCGAGAGTGAGAGAGCTGAAACTTCAATATTCTGCCTCGAAGGTCAGAGCCAACCTAGACTAAATCAAATAGGAGTGTTGCTTTTTAGATTTAACGATTTTATTTCAGATGTCTCCCATTCCATCATTGCACTGGGGCATGAGACAGTGGGATTAGGGGATAGGCTGTATTGCGCATGGTGCTTTATCAGAGGGGCTTTGATAGGCCTATCCGTTGTGACAGTCGGACTGCGCCTGCCTGGAATACAGGTGTTCTTTGGTCAAATATGGACGCAGAGCACATCATGCACAGTGAGCAGATTGTCAACACTCGCGACTTCATCATCTCAGTTAAATGCACCTCCGACACCTCGGGAAAATCGGCATTCGGTGGAAGATGAGGTTGTAGCCTTGACCACTACGGTGGTGGCCACGTCTGTGAATAGGGATCTCAGCTGCTCTCGGTGGATTGTAGCATTTTTCATTGATTGTTCATCTCTGTGCGCCCTCAATCGAATGCAGTTCTGACCGTAGGATGCTTGTTTAGCCTACTATGGCCGTTTCGATTTAACACCCGGTGATTATTACATGCTGTTATCTCAGTGATCATTCATTCAGAAGATTCCTCCTCAGTATTATTCGTAATATCTCTCGGATACCCAGCCTACCATTCAATAAAGATAAGGAAAACGGTGGCGGACCCAAGCACAGTGCAAGCTGCAAGGCTTTAGTAGGCTGAACACTCGCCCAGAGGGGAGCAGTTTAGTCCGGGATATCATGTCACATTGACGCGGCCGGGATGTGCTTTGTGCTTGATTAAAGCTCTGTGTGTAAACAGTTCGTAAATGTAAAAACCTTTAGAGACTGAATGATGGTGCCTGGGGCTCCTACAACCATGCTTCCCGCTTCCGAGGCTGCCAAAATCTACCAGACCAACTATGTGAGGAACTCCCGCGCTATCGGGGTTCTGTGGGCCATCTTCACCATCCTCTTCGCTATAGTCAACGTGGTGTGCTTTATCCAGCCCTACTGGATCGGAGACGGGATGGACACGCCGCAGGCCGGTTACTTCGGCCTCTTCCACTACTGCATCGGAAACGGGCTGTCCCGGGACCTGACGTGCCAGGGCAGCTTCATGGAGTTCAGCACGATCCCTTCCGGCGCCTTCAAAGCCGCGTCCGTCTTCATCGGGATGTCCATGGCGCTGGTCATCGGATGCATCGGCTGCTTCACGCTCTTCTTCTTCTGCAGCACAGGCACGGTCTACAAGATCTGCGGCTGGATACAGCTGGCTGCGGGTAAGTTCCCCCGTCTGCATATTGATTCCTTGAAGGGTGAAGGAGTTCAGAACTTCAGCAGTTCTACAACCAGAGAGATATCTCTGTATTCCAGCTGTTCAATCAGCCAGGAAGGGGAAATAAACAATGTGTTAAAGCTAGAATCCTTAGTTGCTACATCCATTCTTGGACTTGTAAATTATAGGCTGCCAATTGATTCTTGATGAATATAACTGATACATGCCTCATGAGTTTAGTTCAACTGTTGTGCCCCATCAGAACCCTAAATATAAACTTGTTTTACTCCAATGTTGATAAACAACGTAAATGTAAACAAACACTGTATAGCCTAAAAACATGGTTAAAACTATGCTTTCGATATCATTGGTGGTTAGTCCTTGCATCTATAGCTCTGTCTGTGAATTTTAGAGTGGTTACATTTCTCCAGCCCAATCCCTTAGATTTTTTGGCAAAACGGGCGGGGATGCTCTTTACTATTGTTTAAATTACGGATTCTAGCTTTAAGTGGGGTTGATAGTGTTATACTTGACGTCAGTTTTATAAGACGTGCATGATCAATGTCGGGGGGGTTAAGTAGGTGGGTTAAGCAAATATATTTCTATAAAATGAGCAAAAGCTCCTTGCAGATGACAGCCATGTTTGTTTATCTGTCTTAAATCACCATACACTGTCACACTATCTTTAACACATCTATTAATGGAGCAAAGGCAACTACACAAAATACAGCCAGACACGCGAACGACACCGGCCAAGTTGGTAAAAAACCTTGCAAAAATAAATGTACACATGCACGTGTCAAGCGCAAACGTGGTTCTATTTCAGATGCTGCAGGTGCTGCAAGTCCCCTCCTTATTGTATATCAGGAAGATACAAACCCACATAGATGCTTGAAAAACACACGATAAGAGATGAATTAAAGATAACTAAACACCAACTAGGTTTCCCTTTTTATCTGTAGAGAAACACAAGATGATGTATGACTCCAGGTCAACATTCTACAAACACCCATCTTAAGAGAGGACCATATGAATGTTAGGTAAAATAACAACCCAATGTTAATCTCCCAGCTAAATATCCATTGACGTTTCATGTGTTTCGACCCACCCAAAATTAATATAATTGATGCACAGTTGATTTGAGTTTTAACCTGCATGTCATGATTGCATCTTGCCAGATAGACAGAATCCCAGTGGCATGCGGACGCACTCCAGTGGTGTGGTCTGCATGTAATGCTCTCTCATACATCAGAATTTACCCACGCTTGTAAACAAGCATCACAGTGAAAGTTACTTTGCAGAATTTAAACTGGTAAAGAATGCACACAGACTCCAGGTTGTGGCTTTAAAGCGGGTGCATACAATCATCGAGTGATCCATCAAAGGCAACGATCCTTCAACTCATCTCTGTAACAAGTAACACAAACCACTGATTTAAAAAACATAATGAATGGGTGTTAATGCTGCTTGACAGATGTTGGTCTGAGACCCACAATACCATCCGTCTGTACAGCTGCAGGAGCTTCGCTGTAAATTCATGTTGAACACAAACACCAGCATGGAGATTATCCGGAGGATTCCACAGCATTCTCGTCCCAGACTGAGTTCAAACGGAAGCCCTGCCCAATGAACACAGCCAGGGTGTTTATATCAGCATATTTTTTTTCCACATGAAAGAAAGACACTGCTTATCCCTCAGTGGTGACCGCTTGGTTGGTATCCACAAAATTATTCTCAGGGTATGAGGGCTGATCTAGGATCGGTTTTGCATTTTAGATCATCATGAGTATGATAATATGGACAGATCCTAGATCAGCAGGCCTACTCTGAGATGTTCTGGATACGGTCTTCATAATACGGTACAGATCTGATCATGTTCAGACTATACAGGGGGGTGATCAACAAACTGACTAACACTCACACAGTATGATGCCAAAAAACACACTACTAAACATATTGTAAATATTTACGTAATTTAAATTAAGATAATTATTTTTGACGATCTCTGCCTAGTTATGGGGCCTTTTCACCACTGAGATTCTCCAAAAATACAGGTGACAAATATGTTTTATCAACTCAACAGTCCATGCCATGTTGAGGTCACTGTGAAATGGGCTATTAAGACGTTCCTGGGGATTAGTAAATGGAAATATATTGTACTTTTATTTTCTCATTGCAGCCACAGATCCCAGGCATGATTGTCAAATCCTTCTAGGCTCAGTGTAGTCAGACTTCTATCCAGGACCAACTGGCTGTTGTGAGTGTCTGCCAAAGACGGCTCATAGCGAAGATGCACCTCTCCTTAAAAGCAGAGGAGAGGATGAACGTCTGATGAGAACAATCTACCTGTAGGCATTTGAACAGCAACGCCAGAAGGAAATGTACATGAAACCAACTGACATGTTCCCGCCGCAGCAATACAATACCTAAACAAGTCTGTCTCCTTACTACTATTAACACTCTTGAATAATCTGCTTAACTGGCCCACTGCACACAGCACTTCTCAGGTAGACATGCCCAGTCTGCACTCAGCCCAGTAGCTGCCTGCAAACTGGAGCAGCTGGACCATCTGCCCTGCCTCCCTCCATCCTCCCTCTCTCCCCCCTTGCGTCGCCTTGACCACCCCGATCACTGCGGACCAATTAACTCTCGAACTAAGACTGACAGGAAGCCCCCTCCATGACAACCACACTGCATGGTCGGTCGATGATAATCACACTCATCCTGTGACAACTTCCACCAAATGCCAGGCGCTTCTCCACTCTAGTGGAGGATGTGATGGATGGGTCGGCTCTGGCAGCATGACAATGCCTGCCTGTCTGGCTCTAGTGAGGAAGCAGATTGGTGCTCGGCTCGCCATCCTGGATGGAAACAAGAACTCCGCTGACCATCCCTATTTCCCACCCCCA
Source organism: Oncorhynchus mykiss (assembly GCF_057628025.1). Lineage (NCBI taxonomy): Eukaryota > Metazoa > Chordata > Actinopteri > Salmoniformes > Salmonidae > Oncorhynchus > Oncorhynchus mykiss. The sequence goes on along the minus strand of NC_143042.1, from coordinate 12,334,513 downwards.
CCAAGGCAAATGCCTGAACACACAGGAAAGTGATTATCATTAATGTATTCGGCAGGGGCTCCTTGCTCAGTTTGGATATGGCTTCCACAAGCAAACAAAGGAGCCAGGAGCTCTTGAGTGCGTTATGGAGGCATTTCAATGACCTGTTTCCTGGCTCTGTTTGGACCACTAGGCTGCCCATACGGGTAAGTGGCCGCACATTGCTGCACTCAGTACTGGTCCAATGTGTCCCCAGAGACGGAAGCTGGCATTAACATCAAACATTAAAAGGCCCATTTGGTTGCTAGTGGTTTATTGATCCAGAGGTTTCTGTGCAGAACAAAACAGCACAAAGCTTCACTAATGGGAGACAGCTGCTGTCACCATCTGGCTCCTCTGCTGCTTACAGGCAGTAATGTCTGTTGGTCTATTTATTCAGGTGTGTGTGAGTGTTTGAGTGTGTGTGTGCTACTCTTTACCGTGTCTTTAATTTATCATAGGTGTCTGTCACAATCCCTCAGTCTGGAGATTGGGCAAACTCGTGCCTATGCATGAAAATGCATGATTTGGCATTTAAATACACACAGTCTGTTCAGCACTCACAGTACTGTGGCTGTTGGGGATCTTTGCACAGTGTGGCTCTCCATTTCTCACACTTCTTTAAAATGGAGGCAAGTGAGAGACATCACATGGTGCCTTGTTGGGGGAAAGAGAGGAGGTGGATAAGAGATGTCAACAAAGGGAGGGGATGAAGACCAGCAGGGAAGAAAAGATAAAAGCACATTAAAGAAAATGGAAAGTGATGGTCACAAAGAAGGTTTTGGAGAAAAAAAAAAGAGAGAAGAAGAGTTAAAATATTGATGCTGAAAAGTACTATCAAGAGATGAGGTCAGGAAGAAAGCCATGCCATTGTAACGGTTTTCTGTATGAGAAGGAGAGTCGGACCAAAATGCAGCGTGTAGATTTCGATCCATGTTTTAATAAACAAACGTAAAACACAAATCAATACAAACACTACAAAATAAAGGCCGTAACGAAAACCTAAACAGCCCTATCTGGTGAAAACACATAGACAGGAACAATCACCCACAAACACACAGTGAAACCCAGGCTACCTAAATATGGTTCCCAATCAGAGACAATGACGAACACCTGCCTCTGATTGAGAACCATATCAGGCCGAACATAGAACTGGACAAACTAGACATGTAACATAGAATGCCCACTCAGATCACACCCTGACCAACCAAAACATAGAAATATACAAAGTAAACTATGGTCAGGGTGTGACAGCCATTAGAAGTTCAAGCTCGGGCCCAGCCTTTCTGAACCGAATATGACCAGCCATAAATGAGAGCTTTAGCCTCCCTCTCCACTCACAACTTTACAAGGTTGTGCACTAAAGCCAGTGGGCAGTTGCTGTGTGTGTCATAGTACCACTAAAGTCAATAGATAATGACATCAACCAGCTCTTATCCTTCCTGTCAGTGATAACGTGATGGACTGGCTGGCTGGGCCTGAGATGATTCGGGAGATGATGTAACATGACCAAATGGGAGTCCCAGTTACTCTCTCTCTCTCACTCACGCACGCATGCACGACGCGCGCGCGCACGCACGCACGCACGCACACACACACACACACACACACACACTAGAGCCATTAGTCAGAGTTTTAGAGGACAGCAGAAGTAGTGTGGTGGGACATCAGGAGGAGTTGTGAATGGGGTTGATGAAAGCCGGCCCACTACTCCAGCTCTTTGGAAGCCTATTGAGTCTCCCACAGCATACTCCACAGATCAGACTTTCCTACAGCATACTCCACAGATCAGAGACTCTCCCACAGCATACTCCACAGATCAGAGACTCTCCCACAGCATACTCCACAGATCAGACACTCTCCCACAGCATACTCCACAGATCAGAGACTCTCCCACAGCATACTCCACAGATCAGAGACTCTCCCACAGCATACTCCACAGATCAGAGACTCTCCCACAGCATACTCCACATATCAGAGACTCTCCCACAGCATACTCCACAGATCAGACACTCTCCCACAGCATACTCCACAGATCAGACACTCTCCCACAGCATACTCCACAGATCAGACACTCTCCCACAGCATACTCCACAGATCAGACACTCTCCCACAGCATACTCCACAGATCAGAGACTCTCCCACAGCATACTCCACAGATCAGAGACTCTCCCACAGCATACTCCACAGATCAGACACTCTCCCACAGCATACTCCACAGATCAGAGACTCTCCCACAGCATACTCCACAGATCAGAGACTCTCCCACAGCATACTCCACAGATCAGAGACTCTCCCACAGCATACTCCACAGATCAGAGACTCTACCACAGCATACTCCAGAGAGGGAGAGAGAAAAAGGGCCCACCCCTCTATCCCTCTCCTCTTTAACTCATCCCTCTCTCCGTTCCATCCCCATTCAGCAAAGCACCGGACCAGGCCCCGCTGTCAGCCACACACACACCATCCTTTTAGAGTGTAATGTTATGTACAATGGGCCAATGGACCTTTAAGCCTCCAATGCAGTCATCAGGAAGTTAGATGGTGCGCCTGCCAGGCATGAAATGTGTGATTTCTCAAACCCACCTCCCAAATGATCAGCATAGCATGCCTCTTAATAGAACTGTCAGCTGGTAAATAAATCAGAAAGCAGACGTTGTACGTCAGGAGGTGTGAAGGCGTCAGAGCAGGAGGTGTTTTATGTATCTTCCTGTGGATTAGAGGTGGCAGATACAGTGCCAAGTTTAGGATGTCATTCTGACACATCCCGTACCTGCCAATGACCCATAAGATGGGTTTGTGCTAAGAGGAGAAAATGACTGTAGATGCCATTATTGGCATTTGCTTCAATAACATTTCATTACTAGATCTGATGGTTTATATGCAGTCTTATTATTCAGATGTGGGAAAGTGTTTTAAAGATGTTGTGATCTCATCGTATTGGTGCACACCATTACTTTGATAAAATAGCTCGTCAATTTTTCATGAGTTTGACTGGCAGCTGTGATGGAGGACTTGCTAGGCCTGTTAGAAATAATCTCTGATTGAAGAGTTGCATGGTCTTTTGGGACTAAACTGTGACTGACTTATGATTAGATCTAAGAGGTTGATGATAAGAAGGTGACGAGAGACAAATGTACAGCAGAAGAGAGGTTTGAAAGACAGCTGATTCCAGAGAGAGACATCTAAAATAGCATGACAATGCAAATCCCTAAAGAACAGTTAGTCCTCTGGGAGTACAATATAGCCTCATTCAAAATGGGTTCTAACACTCAACTATCTTATGATCAATTTCCTGCTAATCGAATGTGCTTGGTGTGGAGTGCAAGCATCAGCCATACTGCCAGGGAAAATTCAGAGCAATGCTAAATATATTTGATGGAGGCCTATCTGTCAATACACTGTTCCTCTCTGGAGTCAAATTCAAGCTTTCATAACCACAGGCACTCTGACTCTACTGCATCATTAAACCAACTTCCAGTAAAATAGAGGCATTTAAATGCTCTACGAGCTATTAAAGTGGGTTCCTGCGCATCAGTGGATTTTCATTGTAGACCGGCACAGTTGAACCACAAATTGAACCACAAATCCGTGGCACCGGCCGGCTAGCGTTAGGGGCGGGTGGTGTGTGAGGGAAGAAAGTTGGAAACTCCAAGTCAGACACTCACAGTATGGGTAAAAGAGTAGAGAGACAAGGGATCTCTAGTGATACTGTACCAGTCAAAAGTTTGGACATACTTACTCATTCAAGAGTTTTACTTTATTTTTTACTATTTTCTACATTGTAGAATAATAGTGAATAAATCAAAACTATGAAAGAACACATATGGAATCATGTAGTAACCAAAAAAGTGTTAAACAAATCTAAATATATTTTAGATTTTAGATTCTTCAAAGTAGCCACCCTTTGCCTTGATGACAGCTTTGCACACTCTTGGCATTCGCTCAACCAGCTTCACCTGGAATGCTTTTCCAACAGTCTTGAAGGAGTTCCCACATATGCTGAGCAATTGTTGGTTGCTTTTCCTTCACTCTGTGGTCCAACTCATCCCAAACCATCTCAATTGGGTTGAGGTCAGGTTATTGTGGAGGCCAGGTCATCTGATGCAGCACTCCATCACTCTCCTTCTGGGTCAAATAGCCCATACACAGCCTGGAGGTGTTTTGGGTCATTGTCCTTTGGATAAACAAATGATAGTCCCAGTGCAAATCAGATGGGATGCCGAGGTAACTCTGGGTCTTCCTTTCCTGTGGTGGTCCTCATGAGAGCCAGTTTCATCATAGTGCTTGATAGTTTTTGCGACTGCACTTGAAGAAACTTTTGAAATTCTTGAAATGTTCCGTATTTACTGACCTTCATGTCTTAATAGTAATGATGGTCTGTAGTTGCTCTTTGGTTATTTGAGCTGTTCTTGCCATAATATAGCTTGGTCTTTTACCAAATAGGGCTATCTTCTGTATACCAATCCTACTTTCTCACAACACAACGGATTGGCTCAAACGCATTAAGAAGGAAAGAAATTCCACAAATTAACTTTTAACAAGGCACATCTGTTAATTGAAATGCATTCCAGGTGACTACCTCATGAAGCTGGTTGAGAGAATGCCAAAAGCGTGCAAAGCTTTCATCAAGGCAAAGCGTGGCTACTTTGAAGAATCTCAAATATCAAATATATTTTGATTTGTTTAACACCATTTTGTCTACTGTGTGTGTAGGTGTGTGCAGCTGTATGCAGCATTGTCTGTGTATTCCTACATATTTGACAGTTATCCTTCAGGAGTTATGCGTGTGCAGTATTTGCCAGCACTGCCTGGGTAATCTTGGGTAGAATGAGCAATCTACAAATGCTCTACTCTGCAAATGTTCTACTCTGCAATAGAGATCTTGCTCAGTCTGCTACAGTGCAGATGTAGGCTATTAATTTGAGCCAGCATGCTACAGCAGGAAAATAATCCTGCAGCAACAGGAAATTGGAATTATTATGTGTATTATAATTAATGGACATTTTTGTAGGAGTTGATACATTTTTCGTATGTACAAATCTAAAATGGAAATGACAAACTTCAGAAGGCTTTTAATAAACCTCAAATAAACCAGAAGTTTTACATTTCCTGCATTTCAGTTAAGTTATCCTGCAACAGGGTGATCAAATTAAGATCCTACATATGTATCATCCGTCCCCAAGGGAGCGTCACTAAATAGCTAGGCTACCCACCACTGTACAAGGGATCAGTGACAAATCCCCTAGCAGGGGAAAGTGATAATCTCAAGGAGCATAAGCTTCTCCCAAGAAGAGAAAATACTGCCTGTCTCTCACTTTCTCTCTCCATTCTCTCTCTCTCATACAACTCAGCTATCACTGATCATAGTGAGAGAAGCTGACTTATTTAAAGCAGATGGGTTTATGCCACATGTAAAACTTAATTTTAGGTCACTTGTAGAATCTGTAGCTATCATCAACTGCAGTAGTGTGTAAAAAATAAGTTGACCCGATTGACTTGTAATTTTTATGTTTGTCCTACTGCAGAAGATACAAAAGAATAAAGATATTATAAATATCATATTATGTATATATACAGTGTTGTAACGATGTGCAAATGGTTAAAGTACAAAAGGGAAAATATATGTAAAATACATTTACAATGGTGTTTGTTCTTCACTGGTTGCCCTTTTCTTGTGGGGCTAGGGGCATACACTTAGCTGCTGTGATGGCACACTGTGGTATTTCACCCAGTAGATATGTGAGTTTATCAAAATCAGGTTTGTTTTCAAATTCTTTGTGGATCTGTGTAATCTGAGGAAAATATGTGTCTCTAATATGGTCATACATTTGGCAGGAGGTTAGGAAGTGCAGCTCAGTTTCCACCTCATTTTGTGGGCAGTGTGTACATAGCCTGTCTTCTCTTGAGAGCCAGGTCTGCCTACGGCGGCCTTTCTCAAAAGCAAGGCTATGCTCACTGAGTCTGTACATAGTCAAAGCTTTCCTTAAGTTTGGGTCAGTAACAGTGGTCAGGTATTCTGCCACTGTGTACTCTCTGTTAAGGGCCAAATAGCATTCTAGTTTGCTTTGTTTTTTTTGTTAATTACTTGACACATTGGAAATAATTATATTTTTGTTTTCTAATGATTTGGTTGGGTCTAATTGTGTTGCTGTCCTAGGGCTCTGTGGGGTCTGTTTGTGTTTGTGAACAGAACCCCAGGACCAGCTTGCTTAGGGGACTCTTCTCCAGGTTAATCTCTCTGAAGGTGATGGCTTTGTTATGGAAGGTTTGGGAATCGCTTCCTTTTAGGTGGTTTGTAGAATTTAACGGCTCTTTTCTGGATTTAGATAATTAGCAGGTATCTGCCTAATTCTGCTCTGCATGCATTATTTGGTGTTTTACATTGTACATGGGGGATATTTTTTTCAGAATTCTGCATGCAGAGTCTCCATTTGGTGTTTGTGCCATTTTGTGAATTATTGGTTGGTGAGCAGACCCCAGACCTCACAACCATAAAGGGCAATGACTGATTAAACTGATTCAAGTATTTTTTGCCAGATCCTAATTGGTATGTCAAATTTTATGTTCCTTTTGATGGCATAGAATGCCCTTCTTGCCTTGTCTCTCAGATCGTTCACAGCTTTGTGGAAGTTACCTGTGGCGCTGATGTTTAGGACAAGTTATGTATTGTTTTTTTGTGTGCTCTAGGGCAATGGTGTCTAGATGGAATTTGTGCTTGTGGTCCTGGCGACTGGACCTTTTTTGGAACACCATTATTTTGGTCTTACTGAGATTTACTGTTAGGGCCCAGGTCTGGCAGAATCTGTGCAGAAGATCTAGGTGCTGCTTTAGGCCCTCCTTGGTTGGAGACAGAAGCACCAGATCATCAGCAAACAGTAGACATTTGACTTCAGATTCTAGTAGGGTGAGGCCGGGTGCTGCAGACTTTTCTAGTGCCCTCGCCAATTTGTTGATATATATGTTGAAAAGGGTGGGGCTTAAGCTGCATCCCCGTCTCACCCCACGGCCCTGTGGGAAGAAATGTGTGTTTTTGCCTATTTTAACCGCACACTTGTTGTTTGTGTACATGGATTTTATTATGTTGTATGTTTTTCCCCCAACACCACTTTCTATCAATTTGTATAGCAGAACCTTATGTCAAATTGAGTCAAAGGCTTTTTTTTTTAAATCAACAAAGCATGAGATGACTTTGCCTTTGTTTTGGTTTGTTTGTTTGTCAAATAGGGTGTGCAGGGTGAATACGTGGTCTGTCGTACAATAATTTAGTAAAAAGCCCATTTTTACATTTGCCCAGTACATTGTTTTCACTTAGGAAATGTACGAGTCTGCAGGTAATGATAATGCAGAGGATTTTCCCAAGGTTGCTGTTGACGCCTATCCCAGTTAAGAATTTGTTCTTAACTGACTTGCCTAGTTAAATAAAGGTAAAAAAAATAAAATAATAATAATTATTATTATTATTGGGGTGAAATTTGTCTCCACTTTTGTGGATTGGGGTGATCAGTCCTTGGTTCCAAATATTGGGGAAGATGCCAGAGCTAAGCATCATGTTAAAGAGTTTTAGTATAGCCAATTGGAATTTGTTGTCTGTATATTTGATAATTTAATTGAGGATACCATCAACACCACAGGCCTTTTTTGGGTTGGAGAGTTTTTATTTTGTCCTGTAGTTCATTCAAGGTAGTTGGAGAATCCAGTGGATTCTGGTAGTCTTTAATAGTTGATTCTAAGATTTGTATTTGATCATGTTTTTGCTGTTTATTATTTATTATATAGCCAAAACGATTGGAGAAGTGGTTTACCCATACATCTCCATTTTGGATAGATAATTCTTCGTGGTTAGAAGTGGTTAGAGTCTATGGATTTTTCAATTACATTGAGCGGATTTCTGACGTGCTGTTCCTTCTTTTTCAGTAGTGTATTTCTGTATTGTTTTAGTGATTCACCATAGTGAATGTGGAGACTCAGGTTTTCTGGGTCTCCATGTTTTTGGTTGGACAGGTTTCTCAATTTCTTTCTTAGGTTTTTGCATTCTTCATTAAACCATTTGTCATTGTTGTTCGTTTTCTTTGGTTTTCTGTTTGACATTTTTAGATTCGATAGGGAAGCTGAGAGGTTAAATATACTGTTAAGATTTTCTACTGCCAAGTTTACACCTTCACTATTACAGTGGAAAGTTTTGTCCAGGAAGTTGTCTAAAAAGGTTTGAATTTGTTGTTGCCTAATTGTTTTTTGGTAGGTTCCCACACTACATTCCTTCCATCTATAGCATCTCTTAATATTACTCAGTTCCTTTGGCTTTGATCCCTCATGACTGAGTATTGCTCATTTCAAGTAGACTGTGATTTTGCTGTGGTCTGATAGGGGTGTCATTGGGCTGACTGTGAACGCTCTGAGAGACTCTGGGTAGAGGTCAGTGACAAAGTAGTCTACAGTACTACTGCCAAGAGATGAGCTATAGGTTTACCTACCATAGGAGTCCCCTCGAAGTCAACCATTGACTATGTACATACCTAGCGTGCGACAGGGCTGCAGGAGTTGTGACCCGTTTTTGTTGGTTATGTTGTCATAGTTGTGCCTAGGGGGGCATATGGGGAAGGGAATGCTGTCACCTCCAGGCAGGTGCTTGTCCCCGTGTGCTGAGGGTGTCAGGTTCTTGTCCGGTTCTGGCATTTAGGTCACCACAGACTAGCACATGTCCCTGGGCCTGGAAATGAATGATCTCTCTCTCTCTCTCTCTCTCTCCACAGTTTTATGACTTTACGACAGGTCGTAAATTCCTGGAAGGGACCCTCTCCCCCTTTAGACATGCAGTATTGAGAGAGTATTGAGGGAGAGAGAACAAAGAACTTCTCTTGTCAAAACTCCTAATCGCCGAAATGGGAGTATTAAACAATATTTCTACATTTGAGAATGTGGGAATGGTCCGTGGACACTTAAGGGACAGTTATAACAAGTGTGTTTCAGTTCGTGATCTCATGAAGGACAGGAAACACACATAACTGTATCTCTTAAAGTGTACATTTCCCAGCCGTCAGGTTTACATCTAAATATTGTGAAACGTATGTGATTAAACTATTTGTGAAAAGATGTAACGTGATGTTAACCTTCTCAATGAGAAAATATGGGGTTTCATATAAAGTTAACCAAGTCAGTAACCACGCCCACGTGAGCATAGATATTACGTTGGCGTTATGGACCGCCCTTTTCTCTGAAGTGTGTAAAACCCACTCCTGATGAAATTCACATTAGACCAGAGAACATGCAGCTGACGCTTCATGTGAAATGGTTTAAACTACAACTCTACCAAAGGACAAGTCAGAGAACTCCGGGACAGAGTCCCCAGGTTGGAATGGCTACAATTCTATAGGTCATTCTATAGGAGACCAGGCTGGAAATGGTTCCACTCTATCGATCACTACAGAATAACTATCGACCACTACAGAATAAGAGCAAATCTTAGATGCATGATTACTAGTCTGCAGTTAGAAATTACATAAACCTAGAACGAGAATACCGACAACCACCAAAGCATCTATTCTATGAGAACATTTCCGAATGGTATTCTGAAGTATCCATTCTAAATACCTACAACCACGAAAGACATTGAAACTTCTGGGAAAGTTAACCAGAGACTGATGAACTCTACAGGACAATCAAGGATTCCAACAGAGAAGACAACAACGACATATGGGCATAAATATATACATTTAAATTATTCTCGAATGAGTGGCCGTTCATGTGCAAAGGACTAGCATTTCAATTATTATAATTATCCACTGTGTGTCGTGAATCGCTTTTGTCTTTCCTGCTCTCTCAATCCCCACCCCTTTCATTTGTCTACCAAACCGTCATATTGGCTTAGGCAACTAGGGACTTTTCTATCATTGTTAGTAACCAATATCAACTGTTTGTTTGTTATGTATTTCTGTGATTAGTTAGTTAGTAAATAAATAATTAAGCCAATTTGTATATTGATGATTTATTATGGAAACTAGGGTTCGTGCAGATATCCAAGGGTTTGCGACGTTCAGTAAAGAGAACTGATGAGGTAATAATTCATTAATAGAAGACTAATTTATCAGATATTAATATATATTAAAATTATAACTCTGTAGCTCTAAACATTTTCCCGTGGTGCCACGTCTTCCTAATTAATTAATGTTTACATGATTCGTTTAATCACATAATAATTCAACCTATAGATCTGATTTTATATAAATAAGTCTTCACATTTAATGATAGTCCAGACACGACACAGCATTGACAAGAACTTCAAATGTCAGTGTTTGTCCTACATTCATTTAGCAGTGGTGCACCAAATGTCTGCCGAGACGCGCTTTTAAGATCAGAGTGACACGTTACAACATCAGATCGTCCGAGAAACCTCCAAGGTAACTAGCTAGCTAGGTTGTAATCCTGGAAGTGTATCCAACCCTATTAATATATTTATAAATGTGCCCCAGGAAGACCCCGCTACCTCTGCCACCACTGGTGAAAGAAATCCTAGGGGAAACACTGCATGGGAGATAGTGGCTACTGCAAACACCAACCGCTAAAGATAAGACTAGAAATCAGGGCATTTAGTTTCAGAATTGTGTACTTAATGTATACATGTATGTGTCAGACATGACTTTAACTTTGGTGTATCTAAGGGTCACAACAAGGCTCTCTAAAGAGCCACAATTGAGTGACTTTTTCTGGGCTGAATTTCCCCCAGGTCTGTGAACCTTAGCAGTGAGAGCAATCACAATTGAGATCTCACTGTCAGCATTGTTTATCCGTTAAAAAAATGCTGAGTGCCGAAATGCTAAATACATGACCTTGTAGAATGTGTTGAAGCATCTTGAATCATTGAATGCATAGAAATGCATGAGCCATATCAATATCACTGCGTAACTCTGGTTTGTGAATAAATTATAGTTGCGTCAAATATGAATGAAAGGCTTTGAAGGCGTTTGGTATTTCAAGTTGCCCTGTGTGAGCAGTTTTAGATGAAATGCAATCATGAGTCGTGCAAATACATTCATATCTGCTGTAAGCAGGGGATAGCAGGTAGAAAATAAACTCAGTTGCTCTTTTGAATCACATGAACTCAAACACAATGGTGCAGCTCATTCCAGCAAGCTGCATCTCCCTGCTCAACCACAGGTGAGAAGATCTATAGAGACCTCTCTTCTCTCTCCCTGTCAGCTTTTATGAAAAAGAAAAACAGTCCTGAACAAGCATTTCCCATCCTGACTTCATAATTAAGAAATAATGACAGTTTAGAGTTGTTTAATTATGACTAGAGGCAAAATAGTAAAAATTAACTACAGATAAAGACATGATGGCGCCGGAGGAGATGGCTGCCGTTTTACAGGCTCCCAACCAATTGTGCTATTGTGTGTGCTTTTTCTCATTATTTGTAACCTATTTTCTACATAATGTTTCTGCCACTGTTTCTGCCACTGTTTCTTATGACCAAAAAGAGCTTCTGGATATCAGGACAGCGATTACTCACCTCGTACTGGACAAAGATTTTTTCTTTAGATCCTTCGTGTCCGAGTTGGACATGAAGGATTTACTTCAGACACCTGACAAGGCCCAAATCCCCATCATTCGCATGAAGAAGAGACGGAGATATCGGGGACGTAGGTCGGGGTGCTTTGCAAGGATCCGACAGTGAGTGAGTAATCACCCTCTACCATCAGTCCTATTAACCAACGTACAATCATTGGATAACAAAATGGATGAGCTCCGATCAAGATTATCCTACCAATGGGACATTAAAAACTGTAATATCTTATGTTTCACCAAGTTGTGGCTGAATGACGACATGGATAACATACAGCTGGCTGGGTTTTTAGTCCATCGGCAAGATAGAACAGCTGCCTCCGGTAAGACAAGGGGTGCGGTCTGTGTCTATTTGTAAATAACAGCTGGTGCACAAAATCTAATATTAAGGAAGTCTCTAGGTTTTGCTCCCATGAGGTAGAGTATCTCATGATAAGCTGTAGATCACACTATTTACCAAGAGTTTTCATCTATATTTTTCATAGCTGTTTATTTACCACCACAAACCGATGCTGGCACTAAGACAGCACTCAACGAGCTGTGTAAGGCCATAAGCAAACAAGAAAATGCTCATCCAGAGGCGGCGCTCCTAGTGGCCGGGAACTTTAATGCAGGGAAACTTAAATCCGTTTTACCTCATTTCTACCAGCATGTTAAATGTGCAACCAGAGGGAAACAACTCTAGACCACCTTTACTCCACACATAACTCTATCCTCCTGATTCCTGCTTACAAGCTAAAAACTAAAGCAGGAAACACCATTGACTTGCTCAATAAGGAAATGGTCAGATGACGCAGATGCTAAGCTACAGGACTGTTTTGCTAGCACAGACTGGAATATGTTCTGGGATTCTTCCGATGTCATTGAGGAGTACACCACATCAGTCACTGGCTTCATCAATAAGTGCATCGATGACGTCGTCCCCACAGTGACCGTACGTACATACCCGAACCCATGCAACATCCGCACTGAGCTGTGTAGAGCTGTCACTTTCAAGGAGCGGGACTCTAACCCGGACGGTTATAAAAAATCCCGCTTTGCACTCCGACGAACAATCAAACAGGCAAAGCGTCAATACAGGATTAAGATCGAATCGTACTACACCGGTTCCGACACTCGTCAGATGTGGTAGGGTTTGAAAACTATACTACAGACTACAAAGTGAAGCACAGCCACGAGCTACCCAGTGACACAAGCCAACCAGATGAGCTAAATCACTTTTGTGCTCTCTTTGAGGCAAGTAACACTGAAGCATGCATTAGAGCATCAGCTGTTCCGGCGACTGTGTGATCACACTCTCCGTAGCCGATGTGAGTAAATAGGTCAACATTCACAAGGCCGCAGGGCCAGACGGATTACGAGGACATGTACTCCGAGCATGCCAACTGGCAAGTGTCTTCACTGACATTTTCAACCTGTCCCTGACCGAGTCTGTAATACCAACATGTTTCAAGCAGACCACCATAGTCCTTGTGCCCAAAAACACCAAGGTAACCTGCCTAAATGACTACCGATCTGTAGCACTCACGTCTGTAGCCATAAAGTGCTTTGAAAGGCTGGTCATGGCTAACATCAACACCATTATCCCAGAAACCCTAGACCACTCCAACTTGCATACAGAAAAAGGAGGATTGAGCACTCTCCCATTCTCATCGACGGGGCTGTAGTGGAGCAGGTTGAGAGCTTCAAGTTCCTTGGTGTCCACATCACCAACAAACTATCACGGTCCATACACACCAAGACAGTCGTGAAGAGGTCACAACAACGGCTATTCCCTCTCAGGAGACTGAAAAGATTTGACATGGGTCCTCAGATCCTCAAAAAGTTCTACAGCTGCACCATCGAGAGCATTCTGACTGGTTGCATCACCGCCTGGTATGACAACTGCTCGGCCTCCGACCGCAAGGCACTACAGAGGGTAGTGTGTATGGCCCAGTACATCACTGGGGCCAAGCTTCCTGCCATCCAGGACCTCTCTACATCTGTAGTATTCGGCGCATGTGTCAAATAAAATGGGATTTGATTTGATTGTGTTATGATTGAAAATTAGATCATTATTGTTAAAAACTCTGACCTTGGCCTACATGTGCCAACAAACAAACCACAAGACACACACATGAAAACAGGTGTGAACAAGATCTGTTTCTTATTCCTAAAATGAGGGCTATGAAGCTCTCCATTAAAGTAGACTTGTATTGGCCATGTTGATAAACTATGACAAGCACATGTAGCATACAGCATGGTGAACTCTTCTCACCACCAGACATTCTGCTCTCAACCTGTTAAATAAAATCGCTGTTTGATCCATCAGTCCAGACAGTGTTGTTGTAGTCTAAGTAGTGATAGGCTATAGATGTATTGACCCCCATGTCTCCTCCAGTCTCTATGTCCCAGCCAGCGTTCAGAGGAGTTGGCTTTATAGATTTCCAAACTGTGTTTATCTTCTAGATCACCAGAGCCAAGCAAAGGAGACAGGTGTTTGATTTATCCCCCTCTTCCAGAGAGAGGAAGGAAAGAATGAGGGAGGGAGGGACAAGGGCATGTTGAACCATTAAAAAAGCAGCGAGGCGGCAACAGCATGTGTGATGTTGGTGTGTCTGAGTTTGCTTTGTTAAGAGACTGTCGCGCAGTTCCTGTTTCTGTCATCATCAGTCTCTCCAACCGGCTGGTTATGACACCTGGCTTTCATTGTTGGGTTCTGTTGTTGGGTGATTAATGGGGAATGAATGAGATGCAGCGAGGGTAAGACTACTTGGCCCAGTTACTCAGGTCTAGAAAACAACAACGCCACCTGTAAACTGCTCATCTTTAAGAGACTGTGTGCTTGATATCTGACTGTGTGGGCAGTGGTGACTCGTCTCGTACTGGCCAAAGTTTTCAAAGACCTTTAACTTTTTTGTTCATTACTTCTCAGTCCTCGCCTGTGGCATCCATTTTAAGTTTCCACGCCAATCAAAGGAGGACATAGGGCAAATCCTTTGATGTGCTGGACCTGGGCAGTCATCCACTGTGTTGGAACGTGTACGCCTCATCCTACTCATCCCCTGCTCCTCCTGACCCATGGCTAATCAATCAGTCATTGTTTTGACTACCTCTTCAAACCGTAAACCAAAACCCAAGCCCTGAGGGCAATCTCATTCTCCATGTTATCCATGGCCGCCTCATCATCTCTCAGCACTTCGACGCTCATCATTTTAATCTGCTCATCAATCAATGCATCATAATGGATTGGGTTTTCCTGGGCTTGGCTGGCATATTGCCGTGCCTCCAGCATGTATTACCCTAGCTAACCCCAAGTCTCTCCCCGTCTGGGAGAAGTAGCCTGTGAAGATGTTGGTGGTCAGCTGACCCCAGAGTTGAAGGGAAACATGACAGCCTATTGCTAGCCAGCCACAGAGACCGGGACCTGGCATAGGGGTCTAATAAACGACCAGCAGGGATGTTTTTCCTGGAGCACCCTGTCATTGTTAAGTAAGCACTAACACCGCTTGGGGAATTGCCCCTGAAACAGTAATTACAGTGAAGGAAGGCAAGTGCAGCCATGTGAATGGGAAATTAGCCACTGGGCAAAAACTGGTTGAATCAATGTTGTTACCATGTCATTTCAATTTATAAAAATCATTGGGGTGACGTTGAATCAATGTGGAAAACTGATTGGATTTGCAAAAAGTCATCAATGTATGGGCATTTCATATTTCTTTCAACCAACTTTGAACCTAGAACCAATGAGGTGGTGACATTTTTTAATTTCACGTTGAATATACGTTAGTTTATAACTCAACCAAGTGTGTGAAATGTATGTGAAATGGGACCAGTGTGTATATTTAAAGGGAATGGATCTCTGTAAGACAAGCCATTTTTATTAATTGGTGCAATATCTAAAGGACTGGTAGTACCGAGCTGAGCTGGT
This sequence comes from Oncorhynchus mykiss, assembly GCF_057628025.1. NCBI lineage: Eukaryota > Metazoa > Chordata > Actinopteri > Salmoniformes > Salmonidae > Oncorhynchus > Oncorhynchus mykiss. The sequence goes on along the minus strand of NC_143042.1, from coordinate 12,319,026 downwards.
TTTGAGGAACAATGTTCCCGCTGTGAAAGAAACAGCTAATGATGTTGACAGAGTGTTTCTTTCAAAGCGAGCCTTGCCAAGACCGTGGTAAAAAAAAACTTGTACAAATGAGGTCTGTGTTGTGAGGACATCAGACGGCTTCGGCACTCGCCGAGCAGCACAACAGCAGAGGTTGTTATCTGATAAACTTAGCGCAGTATATTGGTCTCCGGGAACGTGTGGTTGATACTCCAGGGAGTCTGGATGAGGACACGTTCTGTGTGCATTGCTGCACTTGTGACTTATTATACAATCTCCCCTGGGTACAAATACCATACTTCTCTTTAATGAGATACTTTAATGAGATCGTCTATGTTACAGCTTCTGGTTTAGCATTGTAGTTAAGTTATTTTTGTGTTGCGGTGTTGATCTCGCTGTAACCCAGTACGTTTACATGGACCTGTTTATGAGGGTTACGGCTCGGAGGATGCATAGCTGAGAGAGAGATGCACTGTTTCACCGTTGTTCGCTGTCAGCTCTGTAGTCAATATTCTTTCCGAGCTTGGCTCGCTCACTCCCCTGGGTTGCCATGGAAACGGCACACTACTCGCTCGCTTCCTGACTCTCCCTATCGTGTTGCTGTGATATGGGCAGGAACTCTCGGACACGGCGGGCAGAGACTGGTGTAGTGGTCAAAGAGGTTCCTGCTGGGAAGGCACCGCTAGAGTTAAAAGGTGTGTCTCCATGGCAACCAGCTGGATATCGACCAGTCTGCCCTTTAAGCCGTTCCCTGCTGCCCTCGCCCCATGGGCACTAGTTGTCATCAAAGCCTTCCCTCTGATACAGCTCTGCCATTCATCACTGCTCACCAAGCTCCTGCTGATCACTCGTTGATCATCATGACATAAGATCAGAGTGGGCAGAGAGAGACATGATGTGTCTGGCCCCCTACACAGACAATGAAACGACTGACAGTCCATCATTTAGCTTGGAAACTAGATTCAACCACTCACATCTCTCACTCTGTAGACATTTTCAGCTTTATAAACAACTTTTAAATTCCACAATTATTTCAGTATTCCACTCTCTGTGACACACTGCTTCCAGATTCTCACTATTGTCCCATTCAACAGTCTCTTCCCACTTCAGCTGAATGTTATTTTCATGATTACAGCACAACAGAGACGGTCGCATAAAGTAACTGTGCAAGATCACTCCCTTTATCCCCTCCTCTCTCAGTCCATCATTAGTCAGCTTGGTACTTCCAAACTGATCTCCAAGCAGTAGAGAGAGGATCACATCACATGTACCCTTCCGTCAGCCCAGATCAGAGGAATATTAAAACAATCCCATCAGCCAACTTCAAACGGAGCCGGGTGGGAAAAAAGAAACAAGGACCTAGAAAGGATCTAGAATATTCACCTGAACTGCCTTAGCCATCTTCCACTTCCAGAACTCTGTCACCACATCTGAGGAACTTGGGAAAGAAAGGAAGGATCCACGCTGAAAAGTGATGAAGTTCTTCTAATCTAATGGGGAGATGATGAGGCTATACTAGGGCCCGTCTCTTTCTGTTCAACTAAAAACTCAGGGAAGGGATTTTTGTTAGCCATCAAGCATTGATGAGACACCTGGGTTGATTGGTGCAATGTAGAACTAACCCTGTGGGGGAATTATCTTGGAGGCTTGCAGCTCTCCATCAGAGTGGAGGAAATTGCTTTTCTATTGCTGCTCATTCAGCACTGTCAGTAAGCAGTTCCCAGTCTGTAGCTGGGTCCCGTCCAAAAAGCCTTGTTACTTTATGATACTATACTACTACTACTCAGCTTATACTACTACTCATTCCCTCTCATGGAAGCGCATCAAAACATTATTAGGTCGATTTTTTATTTTCTTCTACTCACATGATTACACAGTGTGTCAACAGTTGTTGTTTTCCCTGTGAGGCTGCATTTCTTGTCACTGTGGCTCCTCGTTGGCAGACGCTCGGTACTCTAGTTAATTGTAACACCTGTTCCCAATCACCTCTTCTGCTCTTCCGCCCTAGAGGTTCATGGGAGACAGTGTCCTCGTTGCAATGTGTCAGTCTACTGTAATACTACAGCTCTTTATGAGTATGATAAAGGGCTTGTCATATCTGAGCGAGGGGTTGAGCGTGAGTGTCCGTGACTCTTTAGAGGGATTGAGGCATATGGCAGGGTTGGGTTTACTCATGAGATGCGATGAAAGAGTGACCGATCGAGAGAGAGAGAATGAAGGAATTAAAGAGAGGAAAAGAGAGGAAGGGGAAAATGAGAGAGAGAGAGCTGGCTGTGTGACTCATGTTGTCCTCTGTCACAGCGTCAGGAGTGTGTGACTCTCCCGGCACCTGAGAAAGTCAGGAAGAGGTGACGCAAGAGGTTTTAGTCCGCCCAAAATCTGTCCATGAAAATAAGGAATTTTTGTACGGAGATCAATGAGTGTCAACGAAAAATGTTATTGCTGATTTGCTGTGTGTGGCTTATTTGACCGAATATAAGTTTTGTAATGGTTGTTGTTATGAAAGCGCTGATATAAGTGGACGCACATGGCATTTCTGCAACTTTATGTCAGAGCCTGTTGTCATAGAGATAGAGGACTCATCATGGATATAACCCGTTTAGCATGGACATTGCCATTGAGGGCTTCCACCATTTTATAGTAGTCATCTGGGTGGGGATTCCTATGCGTTGGGAGCAATCAGCCAATGAAGAAGAAGAAAATGGAATACTTTAAAATGGTGCCCTGTAACAATGTGCTCTGAGTCAGATAGCAAGTTTCATAGAGAGATTTAAACCAGAGGGGTCCGTCAGTGGGCTTTCATAGAGGGATTTAAACCAGAGGAGGTCCGTCAGTGGGCTTTCATAGAGGGATTTAAACCAGAGGAGGTCCGTCAGTGGGCTTTCATAGAGGGATTTAAACCAGAGGGGGTCCGTCAGTGGGCTTTCATAGAGGGATTTAAACCAGAGAGGGGTCCGTCAGTGGGCTTTTATAGAGAGATTTAAACCAGAGGGGGTCCGTCAGTGGGCTTTCATAGAGGGATTTAAAACCAGGAAAACAATATTTATGCCTATGAGGATTATCATAATGATTCATGTAGTGATGAAAAGACAGACGTTTTTTTCTATTGCTATGTCTGACAATGGGTTGAATGGGTCATTTTGTTGTTGCATTTTACGATAAACTACACTATGCTGCCTTGGGAGACAGTAATGACATGAGTTTAGCTTTTTTTCAGATTTTTTTTTTATATAAATGAAGAAATGGAAGATATCAGTCCTGCAAATACAAGAGCATGGTCCTGCATGGCCTAGTGGATAGAGCACAGCACAGCAACATCAGGATTGTGGGTTAGATTCCCGCTGGGGCCACCCATACAGAAAAACATCAGGATGGTGGGTTAGATTCCCGCTGGGGCCACACATACAGAAAAAGATCAGGATTGTGGGTTAGATTCCCACTGGGGCCACCCATACAGAAAAACATCAGGATTGTGGGTTAGATTCCCACTGGGGCCACCATACAGAAAAACATCAGGATTGTGGGTTAGATTCCCACTGGGGCCACCCATACAGAAAAACATCAGGATTGTGGGTTAGATTCCCACTGGGGCCACCCATACAGAAAAACATCAGGATTGTGGGTTAGATTCCCACTGGGGCCACCCATACAGAAAAACATCAGGATTGTGGGTTAGATTCCCACTGGGGCCACCCATACAGAAAAACATCAGGATTGTGGGTTAGATTCCCGCTGGGGCCACCCATACAGAAAAACATCAGGATTGTGGGTTAGATTCCCGCTGGGGCCACCCATACGTAAAAAAGGTGTATGCACACGACTGTGAACCGCGTTGGATAAAATCATCTGCTAAAGGGCATATACTATAACGCTCTGCATTTTCTATGACGGAATCAAAAAATATCTGAAAACAAAATTATAATTATCTGAAATATTCTTCATGAGGAGTCACAACAGTGTACCCTTGTACATTTGGTAAGAGTAAGGCATATAGAAACTTGTGTTTCGGTCGACTGTTTATTCCCCCCCCCCCCCGGCTATAATAGTATAACTGCTGTGATCTTGCCTGGGCCTGGGGCTGATACAGACGTGGGCGGCTTGCTGCAGAATGATTGGGTTATTCATTTGGTCCTCAATCACTTTTACGGCACACTGTCCTCCAGGGACCATCCATAAACCCCTCTGCTTTAGGAATGGAGAACAGAAGCAGATTTCTCTGCTGTGAATAGGATAGGACTTTTTCCCAGTCAGGGTAGAAAAGACACAAAGGTCAAAGTAATGAATTGCAGAACAAATGCAACATATCTATTGGTTTAATTAAGAACCACCATTGCTGCTCAATTAAGGACAGGATGGAGTAGTCTTGCTGGTTGAACACTTCCTTTCCTCTCTTTATGTGTCAGATGGTGTCACGATCGTCGTAGTGAAGAGACCAAAGCGCAGCGTGGTGTGAATACATTATTTTAATGTTAGACGAATGAACACGAAGAACACCAAACAAACAAACAAACAAAATAATAAGACGACCGCGATCAATACTGTGTGCAAACATGCAACATCACATAGACAATGAACCACAATACAAAACAGGCTACCTAAATATGGTTCCCAATCAAAGGCAACGACAAACACCTGCCACTGATTGAGAACCATATCAGGCCAAAACACATAGAAACAGACTAACTAGACATGCAACATAGAATGCCCACTCATATCACACCTTGACCAAACAAAACATAGAAACAAACAATGCAAATAATGGTCAGAGTGTGACAGATGGGACGCATTGGGATTCTAACCCTGTGTCCACCGGATGGTACTTCCATTCAGCAAGCCATCCCTCTATCCCTCTATCTTCTCCCCCATCCACACTCCCTCTATGTATTCCCACCTTCCTCCTCTCCTCTCTCCCTAGGAAAGAAAACAACAGGCACCTCATATAACTCTTACTCTGTTCAGACACTCGTTGTATAAACTAATAGTGCGTGTTCCTGACATGATGCTCTTTGCCTCTCTGTCTGCCTGCTCCTCACAGTAGAGAAGCAACAGCTACAATTGATGTCATTCTGCGCCTGAGCCATAGAGACAGAGTGCTCAGCTCTTTCCCTCTCTCCTTCTGTCCCTCTCTCTTTCTAATCTCATTCCTTTGCCTTTATCTCTCCCCCTCTCCTTCCCTGTCTGCTTCCTTGTAAAATCCTTGTCGGCCCCAACGACAAGTGAAACAAGTTGTCGTGGAGGGAGCGAGAATAAGAAGCATGCCAATGCTATAGTCTGCCTGAGTGTGTTGGATGCATACAGAGATGAGGGGGAATAATGCACTCTAAGCCAAACCACAGAGCAGCTCATGTAAGCCAGTTGGGTGAATGCAGCAGGTCTCCAAGGGGGGTTTCAGCACCTCTTGATTGGACAGCTCCCTGCTAGCATTACAATTCAACGGTCTAAAATGAATCTCTTTGGCTGTAATCGCATTGACTGCTCTGTTTGTACAGTCAATGTGCGGTGCTGTAATTGGCTGTGTGTGTGCGTGCAAATGGGTGTTTGCATTTGTGCTTTTGATGAGCTAATGAGCCTGGCCATATGCAGCAGACGGCACAGCATCCATGTCACACAGCCTGCATCCCCACATTACCCTCAGCCCTTAACCCTGTGACCAGCAGCACTATGGGAGGATTGAGGGGAAAGGTAACAGGTAACGAGTGGAGGACAGAGGAGCCTCTTAAAGAAGAAGTTACAGGTCTATGAGAGCCAGAAATCTTGCTTGTTTGTAGGTGACCAAATACTTATTTTCCACCATAATTTGCAAATAAATTCATAAAAAATCCTACAATGTGATTTTCTGGATTTTTTTCCCATTTTGTCTGTCATAGTTGAAGTGTACCTATGATGAAAATTACAGGCCTCTCTCATCTTTTTAAGTGGGAGAACTTGCACAATTGGTGGCTGACTAAATCATTTTTGGCCCCACTGTATTATACGGTTAACAGGGAGAGCTGGGATATGCAGAAAGATCAGCAGACGAACACTAAATCCACATTTGATGCTGGCAACACATGAGAGGGGGAGAGAAAGAGAGAGGATGACGAGAGAGAAAGATGGGAGAGAGAGGAAGAAAAGCCAAGGAAAGAGAGAGCGGCAGGGAGTCGAGAGGAGGGAGAGGAGAAGGGGAAGATAGTGAAGGATAAATACACTGAACAAAAATATAAAAAAAACATGTAAAGTTTTGGTCCCATGTTTCATGAGCTGAAAAAAAAGATCCCAGACATTGTTCCATATGCACAAAAAGCTACTTTCTCTCATGTTGTGCACAAATTTGTTAACATTTGTTAACATTTCTCCTTTGTCAAGATAATCCATCCACCTGACAGGTGTGGCATATCAAGAAGCTGATTAAACAACATGGTCATTACACAGGTGCACCTTGTGCTGGGGGCAATAAAAGGCCACTCTAAAATGTTCAGTTCTGTCACACAACACAATGTCATAGATGTTTTGAGTGAGCATGCAATTGGCATGCTGAATGCAGGAATGTCCATCAGAGCAGTTTCCAGATAATTTCATGTTAATTTCTCTACCATAAGCCGCCTCCAACATCGTTTTAGAGAATTTGGCAGTACGTCCAACCGGCCTCACAACCGCAGACCATGTGTATGGCGACGTGTGGACGAGAGGTTTGCTGATGTCAACGTTGTGAACAGAGTGCCCCATGGTGGCGTCAGTGGTTCATTAATTGTCATTGGCTTATTAATTGAGTTATTCAATGTTTGCCTGAGACTTAAACGTTATGCTCCTTGTCCATTACAGATGTAGGATCTTAACCCATATTGTCACAGTAAAATAATCCTGCAACAACAGGATTTGAACATTTGATGGTGCCTGTTCGTCTGTTAGTTAAGCTATTAGCTGGCCAAAAGTAGGCTACATGAAAAGTGCAATACTGTTAATATAACCGTGTGTTAGTGTGGGTTTTCAGGGACTTTTGTAAATCACGAGGCTCATCTGAATTTCCTGTGGTGCAGGAAAATTGATAACAAAAGTGATCAAATTAAGATCCTACATCTGTAGGATCCCATGCTCTCTCCTCACTCTGCATCTCCCTGGCTCACTGCAAGAGGAAGTGAACAGGTAAATTATGTTTTTATTATTAATGATGAGTTCAGAGTTAGAATGACTGGCCTCCTCTCAGTCTGGACCCAAGCTATAAGACCACCTCAGGACCGTATTGTGTTATTTATGAAAAGGTCTGGGAAGTGAGAGGACCATAGTCAAATGCAGAGCATCCAATCCAACGCTCTCTCACACACAGCACATATAAACAAGATCAGTGATTAGCAATGTGGATCATCAAATCAAATCAAATGTATTTATATAGCCCTTCGTACATCAGCTGATATCTCAAAGTGCTGTACAGAAACCCAGCCTAAAACCCCAAACAGCAAGCAATGCAGGTGTAGAAGCACGGTGGCTAGGAAAAACTCCCTAGAAAGGCCAAAACCTAGGAAGAAACCTAGAGAGGAACCAGGCTATGTGGGGTGGCCAGTCCTCTTCTGGCTGTGCCGGGTGGAGATTATAACAGAACATGGCCAAGATGTTCAAATGTTCATAACAGTTGAAACTGGAGCAGTAGCACGGCCAGGTGGACTGGGGACAGCAAGGAATCATCATGTCAGGTAGTCCTGAGGCATGGTCCTAGGGCTCAGGTCCTCCGAGAGAGAGAAAGAAAGAGAGAAAGAGAAAATTAGAGAGAGCACACTTAAATTCACACAGGACACTGAATAGGACAGGAGAAGTACACCAGATATAACAAACTGACCCTAGCCCCCCGACATATAAACTACTGCAGCATAAATACTGGAGGCTGAGACAGGAGGGGTCAGAAGACACTGTGGCCCCATCCGAGGACACCCCCAGACAGGGCCAAACAGGAAGGATATAACCCCACCCACTTTTTTTAACAAATCAAAAACTGAAAAATTGGGCGTGCAAAATTATTCAGCCCCTTTACTTTCAGTGCAGCAAACTCTCTCCAGACGTTCAGTGAGGATCTCTGAATGATCCAATGTTGACCTAAATGACTAATGATGATAAATACAATCCACCTGTGTGTAATCAAGTCTCCGTATAAATGCACCTGCACTGTGATAGTCTCAGAGGTCCGTTAAAAGCGCAGAGAGCATCATGAAGAACAAGGAACACACCAGGCAGGTCCGAGATACTGTTGTGAAGAAGTTTAAAGCCGGATTTGGATACAAAAAGATTTCCCAAGCTTTAAACATCCCAAGGAGCACTGTGCAAGCGATAATATTGAAATGGAAGGAGTATCAGACCACTGCAAATCTACCAAGACCTGGCCGTCCCTCTAAACTTTCAGCTCATACAAGGAGAAGACTGATCAGAGATGCAGCCAAGAGGCCCATGATCACTCTGGATGAACTGCAGAGATCTACAGCTGAGGTGGGAGACTCTGTCCATAGGACAACAATCAGTCGTATATTGCACAAATCTGGCCTTTATGGAAAAGTGTCGTTTAAAGTTTTCCACAAGCCACCTGGGAGACACACCAAACATGTGGAAGAAGGTGCTCTGGTCAGATGAAACCAAAATTGAACTGTTTGGCAACAATGCAAAACGTTATGTTTGGCGTAAAAGCAACACAGCTCATCACCCTGAACACACCATCCCCACTGTCAAACATGGTGGTGGCAGCATCATGGTTTGGGCCTGCTTTTCTTCAGCAGGGACAGGGAAGATGGTTAAAATTGATGGGAAGATGGATGGAGCCAAATACAGGACCATTCTGGAAGAAAACCTGATGGAGTCTGCAAAAGACCTGAGACTGGGACAGAGATTTGTCTTCCAACAAGACAATGATCCAAAACATAAAGCAAAATCTACAATGGAATGGTTCAAAAATAAACACATCCAGGTGTTAGAATGGACAAGTCAAAGTCCAGACCTGAATCCAATCGAGAATCTGTGGAAAGAACTGAAAACTGCTGTTCACAAATGCTCTCCATCCAACCTCACTGAGCTCGAGCTGTTTTGCAAGGAGGAATGGGAAAAAATTTCAGTCTCTCGATGTGCAAAACTGATAGAGACATACCCCAAGCGACTTACAGCTGTAATCGCAGCAAAAGGTGGCGCTACAAAGTATTAACTTAAGGGGGCTGAATAATTTTGCACGCCCAATTTTTCAGTTTTTGATTTGTTAAAAAAGTTTGAAATATCCAATAAATGTCGTTCCACTTCATGATTGTGTCCCACTTGTTGTTGATTCTTCACAAAAAAATACAGTTTTATATCTTTATGTTTGAAGCCTGAAATGTGGCAAAAGGTCGCAAAGTTCAAGGGGGCCGAATACTTTCGCAAGGCACTGTATATACTGTATCCTTCACTATCTATTCTTTACCATCTATTGCATCTTAGCCGCTCTGTCACTACTCATCCATATATTTTTATATTCTTATCCCATTCCTTTACTAGATTGTGTGTATTAGGTTTTGTTGTGGAATTGTTGCTATTACCTGTTAGATATTGCTGCACTGTCGGATCTAGATCCATAAGCATTTTGCTACACTCGCAATGACATCTGCTAACCATGTGTATGTGACCAATAAAATGTAATTTGATTTGTGCTTCTTTCACACTTTCTCCAGTTCCTCTCTGGCCCTTTCAATTCAATTCGAAGGGCTTTATTGGCATGGGAAACATATGTTAACATTGCCAAAACAGGTGAAATAGATTATAAAAAATGAACAGTAAATATTACACTCACAAAAGTTTCAAAGGAATAGACACATTTCAAATATCACGTTATGTCTATATACAGTGTTGTAACGATGTGCAAAAATAAAAGTACAACGTGGAAAATAAATAAACATAAATATGGTTTGTATTTACAATGGTGTTTTTTTTCACTGGTTGCTCTTTTCTTGTAGTCCCTCCTCTCCTCCACCCCTCCAGTTCCTGCTGTGATGCTCTATCATTTCCTGAGGTTCTGTGAGTGAATGAGAAGGAGGGAGGAAGAAAAGAGAGAGAGAGAGGGATGGAGAGAAAGAGAGGGCTGCTCTTTGATTTCCTGAGATTGTGTCTTAAGTAGATAGATTTATCTCTCTGTACTCTCTCGCTGACTCTTTAGCTTAGCCTCTGACAGCAATGTCCACGACTGTTAACACACACAAATGCCTCTACTACGGACACTGCTGCTGTGACTGTGTGGGACTGCTAGATATCCTCTGACAATACTTTTATTGATCTGTTACCACAGCCTGCACTGACGTCTCCGTGTTATTGTCACACACTCTGAACAAGTGAATTTAATTGAAGACAGTCCCAGTGTCTCTGGCTGGAGTGGGTGTGCGTACTGTTTGTGTCCATGGGGAGCTGCAGTGGTCACTCTGACAGTGGTCAGGAGGTCAGGAGAGGGAATCAATCAGCTAGTGAACAGAGGAGAGGAGAGATTACAGGAGTAGGGTAACAGGAGAGACTACAGGGGGAGGATGAGAGGAGGGACTACAGAAGGGGTGGAGGAGAGGAGGGACTACAGGAGGGGTGGAGGAGAGACTACAGGGGGAGGAGGGACTACAGGGGGAGGAGGAGAAGAGGGACTACAGAAGGGGTGGAGGAGAGGAGGGACTACAGGAGGGAAGAAGGAGAGACTACAGGGTGAGGAGGGACTACAGAAGGGGTGGAGGAGAGGAGGGACTACAGTAGGGGTGGAGGAGAGGAGGGACTACAGTAGGGGTGGAGGAGAGGAGGGACTACAGAAGGGGTGGAGGAGAGGAGGGACTACAGAAGGGGTGGAGGAGAGGAGGGACTACAGAAGGGGTGGAGGAGAGGAGGGACTACGGAAGGGGAGGAGAGGAGGGACTACAGAAGGGGTGGAGGAGAGGAGGGACTACAAAAGGGGTGGAGGAGAAGAGGGACTACAGGAGGAGAGGAAGGACTACAGAAGGGGTGTAGGAGAGGAGGGACTACAGGAGGAGAGGAGGGACTACAGAAGGGGTGGAGGAGAGGAGGGACTACAGTAGGGGTGGAGGAGAGGAGGGACTACAGAAGGGGTGGAGGAGAGGAGGGACTACAGTAGGGGTGGAGGAGAGGGACTACAGGAGGAGAGGAGGGACTACAGAAGGGGTGGAGGAGAGGAGGGACTACAGTAGGGGTGGAGGAGAGGAGGGACTACAGGAGGAGAGGAGGGACTACAGAAGGGGTGGAGGAGAGGGACTACTTTAGGGGTGGAGGAGAGGAGGGACTACAGTAGGGGTGGAGGAGAGGAGGGACTACAGTAGGGGTGGAGGAGAGGAGGGACTACAGAAGGGGAAGAAGAGAGGAGGTACTACAGAAGGGGTGGAGGAGAGGAGGGACTACAGTAGGGGTGGAGGAGAGGAGGGACTACAGGAGGAGAGGAGGGACTACAGAAGGGGTGGAGGAGAGGGACTACTTTAGGGGTGGAGGAGAGGAGGGACTACAGAAGGGGAAGAAGAGAGGAGGTACTACAGAAGGGGTGGAGAAGAGGGACTACAGTAGGGGTGGGGGGAGGAGGGACTCCAGAAGGGGTGGAGGAGAGGAGGGACTACAGAAGGGGTGGAGGAGAGGAGGGACTACAGAAGGGGAGGAGGAGAGGAGGGACTACAGTAGGGGTGGAGGAGAGACTACAGGGGGAGGAGGGACTACAGGGGGAGGGGGAGAGGAGAGATTACAAGGGGAGGAGGAGAGGAGGGACTACAGAAGGGGTGGAGGAGAGGAGGGACTACAGGAGGGGAGGAGGAGAGACTACAGGGGGAGGGGGAGAGGAGAGATTACAGGGGGAGGAGGAGATGAGGGACTATAGAAGGGGTGGAGGAGAGGAGGGACTACAAAAGGGGAGGAGGAGAGACTACAGGGGGAGGAGGGAAAGGACAGATTACAGGGGGGAGGAGAGAAGAGATTACAGGGGGAGGGTGAGAGGGGGACTACAGGGGGAGGAGGGGGGAGGAGAGACTACAGGGGGAGGAGGAGAGAAGAGATTATAGGGGTGAGAGGGGGAATACATGGGGGAGGAGGGGGAGGAGAGACTACAGGGGGAGAGGTAGAAACTACAGGGGGAGGGATGGAGAAGAGGCTACAGGGAAAGGGATGGAGGAGTGACTACAGGGGGAGGGAGGGGGAGGGATGGTGGAGAGGCTACAGGGGGAGGGATGGAGGAGAGGCTACAGGGGGAGGGATGGAGGAGAGGCTACAGGGGGAGGGATGGAGGAGAGACTACAGGGGGAGGGAGGGGGAGGGATGGAGGAGAGACTACAGGGGGAGGAGGGGGGAGAGACTGGAGGGATGGAGGAGAGACTGGAGGTATGGAGGAGAGTCTACAGGGGGAGGGAGGGATGGAGGAGAGACTACACGGGGAGGGATGGAGGAGAGACTACAGGGGGAGCGGGGGGAGGAGAGACTACAGGGGAGGGATGGAGGAGAGACTGGAGGTATGGAGGAGAGACTACAGGGGGAGGAGGGGGAGGTGGAGAGACTACAGGGGGACGGAGGGATGGAGGAGAGACTACACGGGGAGGGATGGAGGAGAGACTACAGGGGAGGGAGGAGAGAATAAAGGGGGAGGGGAGGGGGAGAGACTGCAGAAGGAGGGATGGAGGAGAGACTACAGGGGGAGGGAAGGAGGAGAGACTACAGGGGGAGGGGAGGAGGAAAGACTACAGGGGGAGGGGTGGAGGAGAGACTACACGGGGGGAGGAGAGACTACAAGGTGAGGGATGGAGGAGAGACTACAGTGGGAGGGATGGAGGAGAGACTACATGGGAAGGGATAGAGGAGAGACTACCGGGGAGGGGAGGAGGAGAGACTACAGGGGGAGTGAGGGATGGAGGAGAGACTACAGGGGGAGAGATGGATGGAGGAGAGACTACATGGGGGGGAGGGGGAGGAGAGACTACAGGGGGAGGGATGGATGGAGGAGAGACTACAGGGGGAGAGATGGATGGAGGAGAGACTACATGGGGGGGAGGGGGAGGAGAGACTACAGGGGGAGGGATGGATGGAGGAGAGACTACAGGGGGAGGAGGGGGAGGAGAGACTACAGGGGGAGGAGGGGAGGAGAGACTACAGGGGGAGGAGGGGGAGGAGAGACTACAGGGGGAGGGTGATGAGTTTAGAATGCTGCATAGATATGGTATGGGTTAAGCTAACACTATCTCTCTTTGTCTCGCTCTCCCTCCACCTTTCTGTGTTTCTCCTGTACTCTCTCTTTTCTGTAATGTCCCCCTTTCTCCCACTTCTTCCTTTCTCCCTCCATCCCCCATCCCTCCGTCTCTCCATCCCTCCCTCCCTCTGTCTCTCCATCCCACCATCCCTCCCTCCCTCTGTCTCTCCATCCCCCCATCCCTCCCTCCTCCTATCCCAGGTACGTGCCTGATTCTGGGCTGTATGATCTACCCAGACGGCTGGGACAGTGACGAGGTGAAGAGGATGTGTGGGGAGCAGACAGACAAGTACACCCTGGGAGCGTGCTCCGTGCGCTGGGCCTACATCCTGGCTATCATGGGCATCATGGATGCCCTGATACTCTCCTTCCTGGCCTTCGTCCTGGGAAACCGTCAGGATGGGCTGATGGCTGATGAGCTGCTGGATAGTAAGGACAACACTTAATCATAAAGCAGTTTGGGATTTTAGGTCATTATGAATAAGATTACATGGACAGGGGGGACCTGATTCTAGATCAGTACTCCTACCCTGAGATGCTTTGTGAATACGAGCTGTGGACTTTCCTCATGTGAGCATGCCATACAGAGGCTGTCTCAAAAAGTGATATGTGTGATAGTTCAAGTCTGTGTAAGGTCATAGTGCAATGCTCTTCAATCCTGCTCCTGGTGACCACAGGGTGTCTACCTGTCTCTGAAGGGCAGCACCATACTGATGTGTTAGTGCAGTGCTGGACCAAACACCTGCACACCCTTTGGCTCTCCGGGACCAGGAGTGAAGAACACTGTTGCACAGAATAACAGAACCTCTGTAACTGAAGTCTGAGCCCCCTCTCCTCCAGACCCTTCCACATCTCCCATATCTTGGGGTTTAATGTATTTAGGCTAATAAATAAACACTTCTCATCAACCCCCTCCTCCAAAGCCCATAGCATGGGGTGGGTGTGTATCAAATGTATCAACTGTACCCTGCTGTGAAAACCCCACATCCCACATGGTAGATATTCATATTCTGTCCCTTTTTATGCAAATATTTTCAGCATAATTTCACACACCCGAGCCACCACCAATTAACATATTTTAACTGCTTCTCACATAACACCTGCTTACTGTTATTACCGATGGGATTGGGAATTGGTGAGTCAGAGAGAGAGAGAGAGAGAGAGAGAGAGAGAGAGAGATAGAGAGGGAGAGGGAGGGAGAGAGAGAGAGAGAGAGAGAGAGAGAGAGAGAGAGAGAGAGAGAGAGAGAGAGAGAGAGAGAAAGTGTGAGAATGGGAGTGGAAGATAAGAAAACAAGATGGCAGAGTCAAAGAGAATGGCTAAAACGACAAGAAGGGGGGAAGGAAAAGAAAAAAGAGAGAGATGGAAAGAAATGGAAAGGAGAGGGAGATGTAGAAAATAAGATGGAAGAAAAAGGGAGAGAATTTACAGAGTCCTGAATTACTAATGGCTGTTTACACAGCTTGGCTATCAGCCTGTCTAAATGAATTACATGAGCTGATCGGCTAGGGCTGCCTGTTGGCGCAGGAGAACGCCATGGAACAGAGGGAGGATGCCGTTATCAGCTATGGGACAGGAGGAGAGAGAGAGTCTCAATTGGGCACACATTCAAATTAAGTCTAGTAGGCTCTGCTTCCAAAATCTGAGACACCCTCAATTATCAATGTTATAGGTTTCAAGATGTCTGACTTCACATTATCAGCTATAAGACGAGAGAGAGAGAGAGAGAGAGTGACCGAGTCTCATTTTGGCAAAGTGATTAATTGTTCTGTTGCAGTAACGTATGGTTCAGTCCAATGATTAACTATGTTTATAAAGGAGGTCTCTGAGCCATTTAGATAAGGATGTCGTTACCTTACCACTGATTGGTGGCCTTTCCTCACTACTGCCACCCACTGGCGTGTCTCTGTTACTACAAGTACAGAAGCTCTAGTGGTATTCATAGTGACATTACCAATGCTAACCTCTCCTTTCTGTCCTCACAGAGACTGGTAATTCCATATAAACAGCCAAATACTGTACAAAGGTGGGTGTGCTTTTTTGTGAATTGTGAATTATCTGATGTACTTTCATGGGATCAATATCCATATGCTTGTGTTGCCATTGGTACATCTAATTGTGCTCTTTATTCACAGGTGTTGGTCCCATCAGAGGTAAAGATAATGTAACACAACGTTCCAGCTTCATACCTGTCACTCTGGAGGTGGAAAGGAGAGCTACTGCTGTTGGAAAGAACAGAACGAGAAAAGGACGAATGAATGAAAGGAGGAGACATCCACTCCAAGAGAACCCACTTAGTAAAGACCAACCCCTACGGCCCTTTCTCACCCAGACATGACCTTGAGAGCAACAACAGATGGAAGACTTCATATTGTTTTATGAAATCCGTTACTGAGTGGACACAGTAGGCCGATGACTTAACGGGCGGCAGATAGCCAAGTGGTTAGAGCAATGGGTCAGTAACCGAAAGGTCGCTGGTTTGAATACCTGAGCCGACAAGGTGAAAAAAAGTCTGCCGTTGTGCCCCCTGAGTAAGGCACTGATGTGCTCCAGAGGCGCTGTACTGCTGTGACTGACCCTGTAAAACAACCCATTTCACTGCACCTATCCAGTGTGTGACAATAAAACATATTAGGAAACATATGAGAAAAGTTTTGTTTGTGAAAAACACCTTGAGATTCTGTCCCACCATTCAAGGCCCTAGCATAGAAAAACACAAATTAACCCAGCATTTCCCAAACTCAGTCCTGGGGATCCCAAGGGGTGCACGTTTTGGTTTTTGCCCTAGCATTTGACCCAACTAATTCAAATAATTAACTAATCACCAAGCTTTGAAAACTTGAATCAGCTGTGTAGTGCTTGGGATAAAAACAAAACTTGCACCCCTTGGGATCCCCAGGACCGAGTTTGGGAAACGCTCAACTAACTCTAAGACCACACATGACCGCTAGGCTACAGCATTGGATTGTTCAGACGTCTGATCAAACAGAGCTGTCGTCTTTATTGTGTCAAACTCACCTCTGGACCACGTGTACCTGAACTGTGGATTCCTTCTTGACTTGTGTTCCACTCTTTGCTCTTCATTGGGCTCATCATTGTAAGACTGTTTACAGTGGGTGAGCATGTAAACACTGTCTGGCTTGCTGAGCCACCTTACTGGACTCTGTGGTGGAAGGGTCAGCGGGACCTGGGAACCTTTGGACGTCCCTACACAAAACCCTAACCTTTACCCTTACCTTAACCTTTTTAAATATCATCTTCAACGGGGTGACATCAGAATTGGGACGTCCCAAGGATCCCATTTAGACGTGTCCGTACTGGAAGACAACGGCTGAACAGAGAGTGACGCTCCACCACTGACACCACATTAAATGTGACCAAGTTGAAGGTAAAGAAGAAATCTGGTAGCTGTAATGAATGACTGTTGTGATAGAATCAGCGAGGTAGAGATCAGAGCCATGTAGGACTAGAGGTCTCGAGCAGGCTGCCAATCATAGTGTCCTCGGCAACCCTGGAGAAAACCATGCTGAAGAACCATGCATTAAGTAGAAGAAAAGGCATATTAACAAATACAAATAGCTGTTCTACGTGTTGGAATATTATTTTGTCTCGACTATGATGTTTACAATCGATGCAGTATGTCAAAGCTATTGATTCACTTCAGATGTGTGTGCCATACAATGTATACAGACAGTATTGTAGAGTATTGCCATTTTACTATGGGAAGAAGTGTTTCCATAAAGTGTCTTGAATTGTATTATCTGGGAATATAACCTTAGAATCTATCTGCAACTTTATCACTAGTAGCAATGTGTCGTTAACGGAAAGTCATTCTTGCTCTCTATTCCAGCACATTTGATCAATGAATAAAAATACAATTTCTTGAAGGTCACAATATGGACGTTATGGCCGTATAAAGGGACAGAACTGGTTGAAAAGATCACGTAGTTTACCACTGCCACACAAACAGGGCTGCAACACAACTTTATAACTATTATTTCAGCAGTCTACTGCCAGCAGCATAGCACCCTGCATCCCACTGCTGGTTTGCCCCTGAAGCAAAGCAGGGTTGGTCCCGGTCAGTCCCTTGATGGAAGACCAGATGCTGCTGGAAACGGTGTTGGAGGGCCAATAGGAGGCACTCTTTCATCTGGTCTAAGGATATACTAATGCCCCAGGGCAGTGAAGTGGACATTGCCCTGCATAGGGTGCTGTCTTTCAGATGGGAAGTTAAATGGGTGTCCTAACTCTCTGTGGTCATTAAAAATCCCATGGCACTTATTGTAAGAGTAGGGGGTTAAATTCCCAACCTGGCACCTAATCATCCTCCTAATTGGCATATATCTCTTTCCAGCTGGTGAGTGTAGTGCTTTATAAATCCACTCTCATTATGTTGTAAATGTGCCTAGTGTTCTTACAGGGCTTCTGGGCTGAAACAAGCTCAACTTAACATGCGAACCACAGGAAGCTGCTGTGCTATCATAATAATGTCCGGAACGGAGTCAATGGAATGGCATATCATTCCCCTGATTCCGCACCAGCCATTACCATGAGCCAGTCCACCCCAATTAAGGTGCCACCAACCTCCTGTGATGTGAACTAATCAACATGTGAACAAATTCAATCAGTGCAAACCCCACTTACCTTATTATACTGGCTAGTCCAAACCCCACCTACCTTATTATACTGGCTAGTCCAACCAACACCTACCTTATTATACTGGCTAGTCCAAACCCCACCTACCTTATTATACTGGCTAATCCAAACCCCACCTACCTTATTATACCGGCTAGTCCAAACCCCACCTACCTTATTATACCGGCTAGTCCAAACCCCACCTACCTTATTATACTGGCTAGTCCAAACCCCACCTACCTTATTATACCGGCTAGTCCAAACCCCACCTACCTTATTATAATGGCTAATCCAAACCCCACCTACCTTATTATACTGGCTAGTCCAAACCCCACCTACCTTATTATACTGGCTAGTCCAAACCCCACCTACCTTATTTTCTGGCTAGTCCAAACCCCACCTACCTTATTATACCGGCTAGTCCAAACCCCACCTCCCTTATTATACCGGCTAGTCCAAACCCCACCTCCCTTATTATACCGGCTAGTCCAAACCCCACCTCCCTTATTATACCGGCTAGTCCAAACCCCACCTCCCTTATTATACCGGCTAGTCCAAACCCCACCTCCCTTATTATACCGGCTAGTCCAAACCCCACCTACCTTATTATACCGGCTAGTCCAAACCCCACCTACCTTATTATACCGGCTAGTCCAAACCCCACCTACCTTATTATACCGGCTAGTCCAAACTCCACCTACCACTAACATTGAGTGGCTGCTGCCAACACACTGACACTGACACTGACTCAACTGCAGCCACTTTAATAATGGGAATTGATGGGAAATTATGTAAATATATCACTAGCCACTTTAAACAATGCTACCTTATATAATGTTACTTACCCTACATTATTCATCTCATATGCATACGTATATACTGTACTCTATATCATCGACTGCATCCTTATGTAATACATGTATCACTAGCCACTTTAACTATGCCACTTTGTTTACATACTCACCTCATGTATATACTGTACTCGATACCATCTACTGTATCCTGCCTATGCTGCTCTGTACCATCACTCATTCATATATCCTTATGTACATATTCTTTATCCCCTTACACTGTGTATAAGACAGTAGTTTTGGAATTGTTAGTTAGATTACTTGTTGGTTATTACTGCATTGTCGGAACTAGAAGCACAAGCATTTCGCTACACTCGCATTAACATCTGCTAACCATGTGTATGTGACAAATAAAATTTGATTTGATTTGATTATACCGGCTAGTCCAAACCCCACCTACCTTATTATACCGGCTAGTCCAAACCCCACCTACCTTATTATACCGGCTAGTCCAAACCCCACCTACCTTATTATACCGGCTAGTCCAAACCCCACCTACCTTATTATACCGGCTAGTCCAAACCCCACCTACCTTATTATACCGGCTAGTCCAAACCCCACCTACCTTATTATACCGGCTAGTCCAAACCCCACCTACCTTATTATACCGGCTAGTCCAAACCCCACCTACCTTATTATACCGGCTAGTCCAAACCCCCACTACCTTATTATGCCGGCTAGTCCAAACCCCACCTACCTTATTATACCGGCTAGTCCAAACCCCACCTACCTTATTTTCTGGCTAGTCCAAACCCCACCTACCTTATTATACCGGCTAGTCCAAACCCCACCTACCTTATTTTCTGGCTAGTCCAAACCCCACCTACCTTATTTTCTGGCTAGTCCAAACCCCACCTACCTTATTATACCGGCTAGTCCAAACCCCACCTACAGTGCATTGCGAAAGTATTCGGCCCCCTTGAACTTTGCAACCTTTTGCCACATTTCAGGCTTCAAACATAAAGATATAAAACTGTATTTTTTTGGTTAAGAATCAACAACAAGTGGGACACAATCATGAAGTGGAACGACATTTATTGGATATTTCAAACTTTTTTAACAAATCAAAAACAGAAAAATTGGGCGTGCAAAATTATTCAGCCCCTTTACTTTCAGTGCAGAAAACTCTCTCCAGAAGTTCAGTGAGGATCTCTGAATGATCCAATGTTGACCTAAATGACTAATGATGATAAATACAATCCACCTGTGTGTAATCAAGTCTCCGTATAAATGCACCTGCACTGTGATAGTCTCAGAGGTCCGTTAAAAGCGCAGAGAGCATCATGAAGAACAAGGAACACACCAGGCAGGTCCGAGATACTGTTGTGAAGAAGTTTAAAGCCGGATTTGGATACAAAAAGATTTCCCAAGCTTTAAACATCCCAAGGAGCACTGTGCAAGCGATAATATTGAAATGGAAGGAGTATCAGACCACTGCAAATCTACCAAGACCTGGCCGTCCCTCTAAACTTTCAGCTCATACAAGGATAATACTGATCAGAGATGCAGCCAAGAGGCCCATGATCACTCTGGATGAACTGCAGAGATCTACAGCTGAGGTGGGAGACTCTGTCCATAGGACAACAATCAGTCGTATATTGCACAAATCTGGCCTTTATGGAAGAGTGGCAAGAAGAAAGCCATTTCTTAAAGATATCCATAAAAAGTGTTGTTTAAAGTTTGCCACAAGCCACCTGGGAGACACACCAAACATGTGGAAGAAGGTGCTCTGGTCAGATGAAACCAAAATTGAACTTTTTGGCAACAATGCAAAACGTTATGTTTGGCGTAAAAGCAACACAGCTCATCACCCTGAACACACCATCCCCACTGTCAAACATGGTGGTGGCAGCATCATGGTTTGGGCCTGCTTTTCTTCAGCAGGGATATGGAAGATGGTTAAAATTGATGGGAAGATGGATGGAGCCAAATACAGGACCATTCTGGAAGAAAACCTGATGGAGTCTGCAAAAGACCTGAGACTGGGACAGAGATTTGTCTTCCAACAAGACAATGATCCAAAACATAAAGCAAAATCTACAATGGAATGGTTCAAAAATAAACACATCCAGGTGTTAGAATGGACAAGTCAAAGTCCAGACCTGAATCCAATCGAGAATCTGTGGAAAGAACTGAAAACTGCTGTTCACAAATGCTCTCCATCCAACCTCACTGAGCTCGAGCTGTTTTGCAAGGAGGAATGGGAAAAAATTTCAGTCTCTCGATGTGCAAAACTGATAGAGACATACCCCAAGCGACTTACAGCTGTAATCGCAGCAAAAGGTGGCGCTACAAAGTATTAACTTAAGGGGGCTGAATAATTTTGCACGCCCAATTTTTCAGTTTTTGATTTGTTAAAAAAGTTTGAAATATCCAATAAATGTCGTTCCACTTCATGATTGTGTCCCACTTGTTGTTGATTCTTCACAAAAAAATACAGTTTTATATCTTTATGTTTGAAGCCTGAAATGTGGCAAAAGGTCGCAAAGTTCAAGGGGGCCGAATACTTTCGCAATGCACTGTACCTTATTTTCTGGCTAGTCCAAACCCCACCTACCTTATTATACCGGCTAGTCCAAACCCCACCTCCCTTCTTATACTGGCTAGTCCAAACCCCACCTACCTTATTATACCGGCTAGTCCAAACCCCACATCCCTTATTATACTGGCTAGTCCAAACCCCACCTACCTTATTATACCTGCTAGTCCAAACCCCACCTACCTTATTATACTGGCTAGTCCAAACCCCACCTACCTTATTATACTGGCTAGTCCAAACCCCACCTACCTTATTATACTGGCTAGTCCAAACCCCAACTACCTTATTATACTGGCTAGTCCAAACCCCACCTACCTTATAATACCGGCTAGTCCAAACCCCACCTCCCTTATTATACCGGCTAGTCCAAACCCCACCTCCCTTATTATACCGGCTATTCCAAACCCCACCTACCTTATTATACTAGCTAGTCCAAACCCCACCTACCTTATTATTATACTGGTTGTCTGGTCAGCAAGCAGTGACAGGATCCAGGTAGTTTCCAAGTGTAGCTGGAGGAGTTGACTGCATGAAAAAGTGTATTTACGAGTGAACATTGGAGTGCACAGTCCAAACATCTCTGTACACATCCCGTACATATCCGATAACAGACCACTTTTGTGTGCAGACATTTACAGACATGTATATGTAAATTGGAGATGTACGGGACAATGTTAGACCCGTAAATGTGCCTTTTCATGCACTGTGAGTGTGTATGAAAGCCTGGGAGCTGAGGAACCAGGGAAAAGGGTTTGTCCCAACCATTTCCATGTACATAAAAACATGAAATATTACCCTAAGAATACAACAGTTTTTAGAGAGCCAAAACAGGGGGGGGGGGTACATAAACTTTAAAAACAAACTCACTGCAGTTGTTTCTTTAATGGTGTTTTCAAATGTAATGACATTGTGTTACAATCAAAGACAGAACAAGCAACACAAGAAAGGCACTTCAAAATATAGTCGTGTGTTGTAAAGCACGATGGGGACAGGAGAGCACTTGCTAAATCATTGATGTCAGAGATGACATGAAATGAATCGCAATACAGTCAGTCACATCAGCACCACATTATTACATAAACACACATTATGTATATGTACATTAAGAAATGACCAAACGGAAGAGACTGGAACAATTTAATCTAATATTAAACTAAATATTTGCAGGGATCTTTTTTTCTGTGATTCATGTGATGTTAATGCAAAGTGCAGTATTTTAAACTTAACGGAATCCAGGTCCATGCTGAGTATTTGTCAGGATACCATTATCTTTGGTAACATCTCCACACTTCGGCAATGTCAAAACGTCATCCTCAGTCTGTGTGATTGACAGGGGAGATAATCAGAGGAGCAGAGTTTTCATCCCCAAAATTAGCACAAGGTCCTAAGTATGGATATAGTTTCTTAGCGAAGGTGCAGCCAGTGAAAGAGTAGATGTGAGACCTGGCCTCTACATCATAAAAGGAGACCTGACCCTCCTCATAATCCACAAACACCCCCACCTTCTGGGGCTTTTCTCTCAGGGAGAGGAGGACAGGTGTGGAGGTACAGGCTAGGTACTTACACCTTTCCCTCAGTGCCACAGTCCAGTATCCATCCTTAGGGCTCAGAGTGATATTTCCCTTCCTGTTGATGGACTCTCTGGCCACTCCTAAATCCCACTTAGTCTTTCCCTTAACAGTCACCTCATAGTACGATCTTCCTGAGGAGACACCTTTATTTCCAAGGACACAAGGACAGGTGGAAAACCTCTTTGGGTTGTCAAGGAGATCTTGTTGTTTCTGTTGATATCTCACTTCTTTCCCACTTGTCGACAGGATGATATAGGGATTTGCCGTATCAGGGTCCAGAGTCACATCTACTGCATAGCGCTGCGCCCTCTTCAATTTGACTTTATCCATCTCTTTATTCAGTGTCTCCTCCAGTTGGGACACAACTCTCCTCCCAGTCCCCACATACAGATCACTGTGAACACTGATCTTAGACCAGTCCTTGGTGGGTGGAAGGGTGCAAAGAGATGGGAAGCTCTGTAGGAGGTGGAGGTGGTCCTCAGTGTGTGAGAGCTGCTCCAGCTTAGTGCTTCTCCTCTGTAGCTCAGTGATTTCCCGCTCCAGCTCTTTAATGAGCCTTTCAGCCTGCCTCTCCGCTTTTTTCTGCTTCTCTTTGACCACCTCAATGAGCTCAGCCTGACTTCTCTCAATGGAGCGAACCAGAGCAGTGAATACCTGCACACTGTCTAATATCTTTCTCTCTGCAACTCTCTTGCTGAGCTCTACAGAGTGTTTGATCTCCTTAACCTTTCTAGATCTTGTATGCAACATCTGCTGTACTACTGCCATCATCTTCCCCAGTTCAGCCATCTTCTCTCCATACTCTTCCTCTAGAGGGACTGTGTTGTGAGTCTTGTGTTTTGCCTCAGTGCAGAACTGACACACACATGTCTGATCAGTCCTACAGAACAGCTCCAGGAGTCTGTCGTGCTTCTTACACATCCTGTCTTCCAGATTCTCCACAGGTTTGATCAGCTTGTGTCTCTTTAAGGCTGGGACTCTCTGATGAGGCTCCAGGTGAGTCTCACAGTACGAGGTCTGACACACCAGGCAGGACTTCAGGGCCTTGAGCTTCATTCCAGTGCAGATGTCACAGGAGACTTCTCCAGTTTTGGCAGGGAGTTGGTCTGAGCTGCTGGTGGCTTTTACTTGAACTGATTTCCTGAACTGAGCAGCCATCTCAGAAATGAATGTATTGATGAACAGATCTGGTCTCTTATAAAATGTTTTTTTACACATGGGACACTGGCACATTTCATTGCCATCCCAATACGTCCTGATACAGGCAATGCAGAAGTTGTGTCCACATTGAATAGAGACGGGCTCAGTGAACACATCCAGACAGATAGAACACAGGAACTGCTCTTCAGACAGGACACTGCTGGAGGACGCCATATCTAGACAGAGACCAAGGTAAAACCATGAAGCATTTCCTGCAATCAGTCTGCTCTTGACAGTTTTCCAGCATTGCCTTATGGGCAGACTAATCAATCTTGATACAAGGTGTTACCAAGAAACTTAGAAAATAGTTATATAAGAAAAGGACAAAGAGTTAACGTTGGCCTATTGTAGCAAAGAAAAAAGGAGAATAAATAAACAAACACCGTAGAGCTGATCTTCAAATGTCCATGTTAATCTCTCTACTCACCTGCCTGTGTTTGTGGATAAGATTTAGGTTCTACTTTCTGTTAGGTGTTAAGAGGTCCAAAGACTGAATTTCACTATTTAATAGTTTTCTGAAGAGCTGGGGAGTTGGGTCTCATGCACAACATACTGCGCGCTTTAGTTCCACTTCAGAGAAATGACATGAAAATGTTACTCCTCCCCACGCAACACTGCAATGCACTTCTCTTCCTGGAATAATTAACTATACACAACCCAAGAGCACTCACTTGCCCAACCCCTATAGCCCTATTCTGATTGGACCATTTTGTTTTGCATGGCCCAGTTCCCCCGTGTGGGTGGAGAATTCACTTAAGGACCAATGGAATATTCTAAAATATGCAATCTCCACTCAACCGGGGAACCGGGCCATGCAAAACGAACAAAGCCAGGCATTGAACACAGACTTCTCGTCAAGATGGAACAGCACACTCCGGTAAAAACGAGAGGGGTGGTCTGTGCATATTTGTAAACAGCAGCTGCTGCACGAAATATAAGGAAGTCTCTAGATTTTGCTCTCCTGAAGTAGAGTATCTTGTGATAAAATGCAGACCACACTACCTGCCTAGAGAGTTTTCAGCTATACTTTTCGTGGCTGTTTAAGACCGCACTCAATCAGCTGTATAAGGAAATAAGCAAACAGGAAACCACTCACCCAGAGGCGGCTCTCCTAGTAGCCGGAGACTTTAATGCAGGGATACTTAAACATAATTTCCATCAGCATGTTAAAAGTGCAACCAGAGGGGGGGGAAAAAATTCTAGAGCACCTGTACTCCACACACAGAGACACGTACAAAGCTCTCCCTCCATTTGGTAAATCTGACCACAGTTCTATCCTCCTGATTCCTGCTTACAAGCAAAAATTAAAGCAGGAAGCACCAGTGACTGTCTATAAAAGGTGGTCAGGTGAAGCAGATGCTAAACTACAGGATTGTTTTGTTAGCACAGACTGGAACACATTCCGGGATTCCTCCGATGGCATTGAGGAGTACACCACATCAGTCACTGGCTTTATCAATAAGTGCATTGAGGATCTCGTCCCCACAGTGACTGTACGTACATACCCCAAACAAAAGCCATGGATTACAGGCAACATTCGCACTGAGCTAAAGGGTAGAGCTGCTGCTTTCAAGGTGGGCTAAGATTGAGTCGTACTACACCGGCTCTGACGCTCGTCTTATGTGGCAGGGCTTGCAAACTATTACAGGCTACAAAGGGAAGCACAGCCGCAAGCTGCCCAGTGACACGAGCCTACCAGACGAGCTAAATTACTTATATCCTCGCTTCGAGGCAAGCAACACTGAGGCATGCATGAGAGCATCAGCTGTTCCGGACAACTGTGTGATCACGCTCTCTGTTGCCGACAGGAGTAAGACCATAGCTCCCTCAAAGCTCATCACTAGGCTAAGGATCCTGGGACTAAACACCTCCCTCCAACTGGATCCTGGACTTCCTGACAGGGCCCCCCCCAGGTGGTGAGGGTAGGTAGCAACACATCTGCCACGCTGATCCTCAATACTGGAGCCCCTCCGGGGTGCATGCTCAGTCCCCTCCTGTACTCTGTTTACCCACGACTGCATGGCCAGGCACGACTCCAACACCATCATTAAGTTTGCAGACGACAACAGTGGTAGGCCTGATCACCGACAACGACGAGACGGCCTATAGGTAGGTCAGAGACCTGGCCGGGTGGTGCCAGAATAACAGCCTATCCCTCAATGTAACCAAGAATAAGGAGAAGATTATGGACTACAGGAAAAGGAGGACCGAACACAACCCCATTCTCATTGACGGGGCTGTAGTGGAGCAGGTTGAGAGCTTCTAGTTCCAACAAACTAGAATGGCCCAAACACACCAAGACAGTTGTGAAGAGGGCACGACAAAGCCTATTCCCCCTCAGGAAACCAAAAAGATTTGGCATGGGTCCTGAGATCCTCAAAAGGATTTATACAGCTGCAACATCGAGAGCATCCTGACTGGTACGGCAATTGCTCGGTCTCCGACCGCAAGGCACTACAGAGGGTAGTGCGTAGGGCCCAGTATATCACTAAGCTGAGTGCCATCCAGGACCTCTACACCAGGCAGTGTCAGAGGAAGGCCCTAAAAATGGTCAAAGACCCCAGCCATAGACTGTTCTCTCTACTACCGCATGGTAAGCGGTAGCGGAGCGCCAAGTCTTGGACAAAAAGGCTTCTCAACAGTTTTTACCCCCAAGCCATAAGACTCCTGAAGAGGTAATCAAATGGCTATTTACATTGTGTGCCCCCCGCCCCAACCCCTCTTTTACACTGCTGCTATTATGTTTATCATGTAACTATACATTCATGTACATACTACCTCAATTGGGCCAACCAACATTGGCTAACCGGGCTATCTGCATTGTGTCCCGCCACCCACCACTCGCCAACCCCTTTTACGCTACTGCTACTCTCTGTTCATCATATATGCATAGTCACTTTAACCATATCTACATGTACATACTACCTCAATCAGCCTGACTAACCGGTGCCTGTATGTAGCCTCGCTACTGTTATTTTTCACTGCTGTTTTTATTTCTTTACCTACCTATTGTTCACCTAATACCTTTTTTTGTACTGTTGGTTAGAGCCTGTAAGTAAGCTTTTCACTGTAAGGTCTACACCTGTTGTACTCGGCGCACGTGACAAATAAAGTTTGATTTGAAACACGTTTCTCTCGACCACATGTCCCTGAACTGTGGATTCTCTCTACTTGTGAACATGGCAGAAAGACACTCCAAAACCAGGAGTGGTGTGTTGTTGTGAAGCTCATTTGTGCTGGTTAGTCATGCATAACGGGGACAGGAGAGCACTTGTAACCATGAAGGGCCTGCTTAATCATTGATGTTCATCAAGACCGGAGTGTCTGCATTGATATGCACACAGCACAACAGATCAAAGAGAGGGTTGTCGCAACATCTGCTTACCAGTGATAAACTACCACTAATCAACATGCACCAGGCAGGAAGAGAGGCAGGCGCACATTAGATGCAGTTAGTGTTGTTCTCCTGATGGAACTGTCTACAATCTGTTGTGATAAGATGGGAGGCAACCACTAAAGAAATATTCATTAATGGGCATATCTGTTGCTGGCATGATGGTACACGTTCCTTACACCTGAAAGGTAATCCACTTTAAAGGAATTCTCAGGGGACATGCTGAAGATGGTTCAGGTCTCTATGGTTCCATGATATGGTGAAGTTGTCCGACAGCATCCAACCACGACTTTTCACAGGAGTTTTATTTGGAGGCGACAGGCAGCTTGCTGGTGGCCTGTCGGGTAGGTTAGTGCTATCTGGGGTTCCTTGGGACATCCCTACCCTAAACATAACCATAGTCCTTACCGAACCCTTTCCTTGACCATGTTCAACGTTAACGTCTATGGAGTAGGGACGTCCCAAGGATCCCGGATAACAAGGACCACGTCAGGTAGGAGGCATCCGTCAAACCGTTTGAAAGTGATGCCAACATATCAGCCTTCCTTCTCCCAGACAGACAGAACATACAGACAACACCACCAGTGGTATAAAACTGTCATTACAGTGATTTATTATAAGGAACCATGAAAATAGCCAACCAGTGCAGTGTTTGAGTCTCTCTCCTCTGCACAAACATACACTCACACGCACACACAAATAATAAAAAAAGACTACACTGAATAGTCCAGAGTGGAAGAACAAAAGAAAAAAGTGCTACGGTCACAGAAACATTCATCTTTGCCAAGAAGAGCGCTCGTATTTACAACCAGATTCCAAAATGGGATGGGAGCCAATTGTACAAGCATAGGAAAGAAAAGAAGCAAATATATACAACCTGTTTCCGGAGAAAGCTGGAGGAACCACCTATACATTAAATTACAATTTCTACAAATAACCATTGATATTCAAAAATAAACCGCTAACGTCCTACCTACGGCTGAGACCTCACTCTGGCTACCACAGAGGACTACTGCACTCGTTTCACGCCATCACTCTTACTGTCTATCACTTCCCTTTCTCCCACACAGGACAGACAGACACACACATACAGTCCATACACCTCCTCACACACACACACACACGAGTGCAGCCTCCTGGGGCAGTGAAGCGGGCTCCCAGAACAGCATTTTCTGAATCACTGCAGCGGTGCACAGATATTTGTTACACAGAGGAATAAAAATAATAATTCTGTATTTTTTTATCTTTACAAAAAGCTTTCTGTTTGCTATAATGAGCCACTAGATAAAAGGAATAAACGGTGTAGAAGAGCAGACAATAGACAAAGAGAAGTAGAAGTGAAAGGCGGACTAACTGACGAAGGGGGGTGGAGGCTGGAATGTACATTGATACAGAAAGTGCGGGACCTTACAATAGAAGTCCAAAACAGACAGAGACGGTCAGACGGTCAGGCACTCTCTCCGCTACAGGAGGGAAATTCAAAACAAAACGCAGGGAGGGACGTCAGAGAGAGAGAGAGTGGGATGAGCACCGGGGGAATAGTCCATCTTCATTTCAAACACAAAGTCTCTTAATAAGATTGTTTCACGGTCCTTGTTTTCAGTTTGTCCTTTAAAAAGCACCCCTTTATCCCACGTTCTCCTGTTTTTCCATTGGCCATGTGTTCAGGTACATAGAAAATATTTACAGCTTTTGTTGCTTGTTGTGTTCCGCGGTCTGTCGGTCTGTCGTCAAGCTCCTCTCAGAGTGAGTTCACAGGGGCTGGCAGGGCCAAGGGGGAGGCCTGCATGGAGGCAGTCAGTGCCACCCCGTGCCCAGGTACCCAGCGTTGTGAAAGGGGGAGGGGGACGCAGTGGCCCCGCGTGTTCCGCTGGGCATCTGAGTGGCGGTGGGCACGGCCTGGGCCGGCTGAGTTTGCTGCTGGGGAGGGGGAGGAGGGGGGGGCAGTCCAGTCTGCTGGTGGGGCGGGGGATAGGTGGAGGGGGGCACCAGCGGGGGCACCAGCGGGGTTGGAAAGCCCCCCAAGTTCTGAAAGTGGTGAGGGGCCTGCACTTGCATGGGGACACCGGTGGAGGAGGCAGGAGGAGGGGGTGGGGGTGGAGGAAGAGGCAAGCCCTGGTTGAGTGACAGGAGGGTGCTGGCACTGGGCTGCTGCAGCTGGTGGGTCTGGCCCTGTGGGGGAGGGGGCGGAGGAGGAGGGAGGGAGGACTGGGGGGCTGTGGTCAGGAGGAGCTGGTGCTGCTGGACAGGAGGAGGCTGCAGGTTAACGTGTAGCAGGGCCGGGCTGGGCCCAGGGTGTTGTGGTGGGGGAGGGGGAGGAGGGGGGGGAGTGGTAGAGCTCTGGTAGTGCAGGGTGTGGGGAGGAAGAGTCTGCAGGAGGGGCTGGGCACCAGGGGGGAATGGGGACGTCACGGAAGGCTTGAACCCAGGGAAGGATCCCACGGTGGAGGCTGACTGGCTGGGGAAGTAGGCCGCTGAGGCTGGAGGTGCTGGTGGAGGAGGGGGAGGTGGAGCGGACTGTGGGCTGTACTGGGAGAAGAGGGGCAGCCCTGGTTGAGCCTGTGGCTGGGACTGAGGAGGAGCAAAGAGGAAGGCCCTCTGGCTGCGGTAAGGGGAGCCCTGAGCCTGGGGGTTGGGCGAGTGGAGGAGTGAGGGGGCAGCAGGGTGTAGCTTGGTGGGGGTCAGGGGGGATGTCTTGGGTACGGCAGGCTTGCTGGGCTGCTGTGGGGTGGCCTGGGAGGGGGTCCGAGGCCGGCTGTCACTCTCCTCCTCCTTCACTGGGCAACTGCCAGGCTGGGACGGGCTGCTGGGGCCAGGAGAACACGGCTAGGGAGGAGAGAGAGACTGAGCGAGGGAACGGGTAAGTCATGAACAATAACAGCCTACATCAGGGGTAGGCAACTACATTCAGCCGCGGGAGGATCTTTGTTGGAACGAATGCAAACTGACTACACACTGCAAACTGACTACACACTGCAAACTGACTACACACTGCAAACTGACTACACACTGCAAACTGACTACACACTGCAAACTGACTACAAAAAGAGATTGTATTTGAAAATAACAATCATGTCATACCTTGATTACATTGAGACACCATCATGTCTTATTCTTTGTGGGAATACTTGGGAACAGATTTCCTGAATTTTACAGACAGTTTGGCTCATGTTGCTGACCCCTGACCTACACTACAGGCTGTGTGATGGCTGTGCTTGGCAGAAAGCAGAATGTTTCTTACCGTGTGGGTTGGGGTCCTCTGCAGGCTAGGAGATGAACCATCTCTGACTGGGGCCTCACTGCCCTCGGTCTCTCCATCTGAAACAAGCACACATTATTACAACTATCATCAGTAAAGAACTTATGTCCAAGTGGTGTGTGTGTGTGTGTGTGTACCTTTGTCCTTGCTGTGGTCACTAAGCGACAGGGCTCTGTGGTAGCCACGCTCTCTTGCCTGCTCCACCGAGGTGGACGAGGTCCACTGTCCCTCTCCCCCATCACTCTCCCCCTCGACAGGGGGCTCTGTGTCCTCGCTGGGCTGAGGGGTATTTGGCTCAGGCGGGGTGGGGGCCACTGCAGCAGGGGCCACTGGAGCTTGGGCCGGAGCCAGGGGTGGAGGCTCTTGGGTGGTCTCCATGGGCAGAGGGAACATCTCCACCAGGGTAGGTGTTGTAGAGACAGGCGAGCCGCATTCCATTTTGGAGCCGCTGCGCCGCGCCTCGCGCTGACGTTTCCTGTACTCCAGCAAAGACACCTGGGAAAACACATGACATTACACAAAAACAGACATACCTTTATCAGTCCAGGAACCTTAAAATAGCTTGAATGGGCAGGCTGAATAGAGAATATAGCAACTCACCTTTTTCTTCTGTGGGGGATTCTGTCCTGACCCTCCCTCTCCGGTGCCGTCTCCACTTAGTGAGCGAGAAAAGGCCAGCGTTCCCCCCTCCTCAGGGCAGGGGTAGAAGAGAGACCCTGCAGCCTCTGTGAAGGGTCCTGCTGCCAAGGGTACTGGTACAGTCACAACACCAGCCACAGCCACCGCCTCCGGCCTGAAGGCCAAGATGGGCTCCAGGGTGTGTGAGGGGGTAAGGTCCCTCAGGTTAGAGTTGATGGGGGAGAAGGACAGACCCCCTGGCCCTGACAGACCCACTCTCTCTGGACTCTTCATCCAGGGGGAGAGGAGGGAGGAAGAGGCTGGGTCTGTGGGGGGGGCCTCGCTGCTGCCCTCAGCCCCGGTCTCTGGCCCCTCCTCTCCCCCACAGTCCTGGGACTCGGCGATGGGGGGCTGGGGGCTCAGGGGGGCACTGATCTTGGCCTCGTGGGGGGGCAACACCTCCAGACTGGGGGCCCTGACCGCTACACAGGGGGAGGAGAGCAGCGAAGGTGGCCGCTCAGCCTCTTGGGGGCTGGGTCTGCGACTGCACTCTGGTGAGCTGTCCAGGGAAGACTCGCTCTGTGGACACAGGAACAGAGATATTAACACATCGTTCACTTCCCTCTATGAGTGTGTGTGTGTGTGTGTTTGTAGGTGAGAGTGTGTGTCTTACTTCCTGCGGGGCACTGAGTGTGTGTGTAGGAGTGCTTGGTAGAGCTTCGGGGCTCGGCTCCTCCATACGGGTGACGCGGGGTGGCGTGGCCAGCAGCAGGGGTGTACCCGGCGTCTCTGATAGGTCGGCCCGGGTTGGCGTTGCGCAGGGAGAGCCGTAGGGGGTGGAGCTCTCTGACATGCAGGCGTCCAGTGGACACAGACCCAGGCGTCGCTTCTTCAGAGGAGTGGGCAACTCTGTATGACACATACACAGAGAGGAAGGGTTACTCACATGCAAAAAACAGACACTTGCATACAAGACTTATGTTCCTTCTAAGTGATGAGAAACACATTCCTGAGTCCTCACCTGGCAAGGTGCAGCTGCCGTTGTAGGGGAGGGGGCTGTCAGAGTCCCCGTTGATAGGAGGGCTGAGAGGGCCCTCGCTAGGCATGACCAGGGTGGGCCGGCCGCT
This sequence comes from Oncorhynchus mykiss, assembly GCF_057628025.1. Taxonomy (NCBI): domain Eukaryota; kingdom Metazoa; phylum Chordata; class Actinopteri; order Salmoniformes; family Salmonidae; genus Oncorhynchus; species Oncorhynchus mykiss. Next base: position 12,286,631 of record NC_143042.1, on the reverse strand, counting down.
GCTGGGTGGAGGGGTGGTGGTCTCCTCCTCTAGAGCCTGCTTCAGCCAGCGCTGTGGGGAGAAGAGGGAGGGAGAGGACTTAGACACGTCAACCACAAATACAAATCACGTTCACTAATCTCCAAGGCAGCTACATCTTAGAACACCTAAGTCTCTGTTACTGACAATAATACTGTCCCTCTGCTGGTAACACTGTCAGTCTGTCCCTCTGCTGGTAACACTGTCAGTCTGCCTTTCTACCCTGCAGCTATACCTGACAGCTAACACTCTCTCCATTCCCCTGCGGGGTGGTGAACAACATACCTTCTTGCAGGAGCCTGAGGTGGGCGGCGTGTCGGGCAGCTCGCGGGAACGCCGGCGTCCGGTGGGCACCCCAGGGGTGGTGGGGCTGCGGTTGGCCAGGAAGGGCGAGGAGAAGCGGACGTAGTGTTTGGGCGTGCTGTAGACGTGCGGGCTGGGGCCCATGCCGGGCAGGGCGTTGAGCTGGGTGGCCAGCACCTCCGGGTCGCTGCTGATCCTCAGGGGCCTCTCCGGGGCCGGCTCTGGGGTCCGCAATGACCGCTCCTGCTTGTCGACGCACCACTCACTCACTAAGTGCTGTAGAGAGACAGAGAGAGAGCTTTAGTCAGAAGCACACTGCATTTGACTATAGTATTGAGTAACATTTCACTAGAAGGAATAGAACATTCCCATAAGTCTAAATAGAATAGTGACTAGTCGTGTTTAGGGGTGAGCACTGAGCCGTGGCTAGGATACCTTTTTAGTTTTGGGGTACTTCTGCCCGGAGCGGTTTCTGTCAGGGGCCGGGGAGCCACTGTAAGGGGGGCTGGTGTCGGGGGCATGGGAGGAGAGGGCCTCTGGCTCGGGGTCCCTGGAGGCCTCTACGTCTGGGCCGTCATTGGCCAGGGGGTCCAGGAGTTCCCCAGGTGAGCCGGGAGGTATGTCAGAGCAGGTGCTGATGGTGCGCGCTCGTCGCCGCTGCTGCCCAATGTGGGTGCGGCTCCGCGAGAAGCTCTTCCTCTGCTTGCTGCCTCGCAGCTTGGCCGGCGTGGGCTTGTTGAGACCCGGCTCCTCCTTCACCTCTAGCAGGGGCTGGGAGAGACAGGTTTAGGATAGAGTACAGTAGCATAGTTTTGGATGGGTTTATAGTCACCATTAGCTAACCCTTCAGATTATTGACAACATCCTCTTTTAATACTAACGACCTGGTGAGTGCAGGCATAAAGAACTTGTTGAGGCAACTATCACTTACCGTCATGATACCAGGAGACTGCATGTCGGCCTCGGGGGTGGCAGGGGGCTCCTCCTTGATGCCCCCCTCTGACTTGGTGCCAATCTTCTCCAGGGCCTGCTCCCGCCTCTTCTCCCTCTTCTCCATGCGGGCAAAGGCCTGCAGGATGGCCTCCATCTTCCTCTCTTCACGGGTCTGTAGAGGAGAGGACAGAGCAGTAAGCGTTAGTCCACGTGGCCTAGTCTCCTGAACCCACTGGGCCTAGAGGGGGAGGGACACGTTATCGCAACACAGGACAGGCAAGAGGCAGTCTGGCTGGCTGGCAGAGAAAAAAACAGCGGCGGCGCAGAATGACAGAAAAAGGACCACCACTTCCTCTTCCAGTGGAGGAAAAACCAATGGAGATAGAACAAGTAAACACCCTGTTGATGTGAGACCAAACTAACTGGAAGTGGGAGGTGGGAACGTAACATTAACCCTTACCAAACCATTCAGGGTGTATAGAACACCACGGCTGCCTCCACCAGACTAGTTTGACCACCCCCAGTAGCAGAGACACACTGGGGTCTGCCACAGGGCCGGTCAGTGGAGAGAAGATGGAGGTGGTGGGGGGGTTAGTATGTTTGTCAGTCAGTGGGGTCCCCTATGAGGTGGAGGGGCAGGCAGGCAGGCAGGGGGGGTATGTTTGGGGTTGGTGGGTCAGGTTTACCTCCGGTTTACTCAGTCCCAGACAGCTGGAGGCCCCCACGCCTTGCAGATGGGACTCCTCCGCTGGGCTGGCCTGAATGGTTTACAGAGAGACAGCCTGGTTTAGAAGACAAGAGGCCCGGTCCCCCCCAATAACACACATAGAACATACACACACCACCACGGTTCCCCACTCTAGGGGCTTCAGTGTGTCGCCGACCCTCAGGGATCCTCTGAGACAAGTGGGGGTGTGGAGAGGTGACCTGGGCACTACAAGGTTATGAAAGAGGGGAGAGAAGAGGGGGGCAGATAGGGAGAATTGCTGCCTTATGCCTGTAGACGTGTGTCCAGTCAGGGCTTCTTCACCTTGTCTGCTTACACCAGCATATCCAGTAGCAACACAACCCACCACCACTGGAACTCAGCCACTTGTTCACCACAGTGTCATAAACCACATACTGAACCCACGACACAAGGAAAGAAAACGAAGACAATAGCAACCAACCCAATCACCAACTTTCACCAAGGTTGATGACAAGCAACTACATACCATCTGCAACACCCAAAACCAAACCTTAGTGCAACCAACATATTAACTGTGTGTTCCATGCCGTGTCTGTATCCCTGGCACCAAACCGGATCTTTAACAAGAGTGTGGGAGACATACCATGCCTAACACACACAGACATCCCCCAGTGTTAAGAGCCCATGCAGACAGGGCATTGTTGTGGATGACTGGTTGGGGTTGAACATCATAAATACACCAGACCAGAGGACGACAGTTACGTCAGAGGACGACAGTGAATCCAGAAGCTCTTTCTTCCATAGTTTTGGGGGGTTACTCGTCCTGGACCAGCTTGCATCTTCCCTTGGAGGGAGGCAGGCTATTGGATGTCCAAAAGTCAATAAGGCCCTGGCAACAGAAAAGCCCCCCACCTTCTCTCTCCATTGGACAGAACGATGAGTCAGCGCTTTACACCTTGGGCCTAGTCGTGTGAAAGGGAGCTGACAGCAGGGTAATTTCCAGCGTGTGTGTGTGTATATATATGAAAGAGGGAGCGCATGCCAGCGTGTGTGTGAGCCCATCTCTCTGGGTCACAGAGCTCTTTAGCAGGGGAGAGGGGAGTAATTGGCCATTTCAAAACAGTTGGCCAATTTTGTACGTGAGGGTCATACTCAGACACACAGGGAGAGTTCCAGTACTTACATGTGATGAGGCTGGGGCTCTTGTTTACTCAGCTAATGAGAGGGGAGGAGGGGTAGGGGGGCCTGTGGCTCTGGAGGGCCCGGAATGGTGCAGTGTGTGATTGTTTAGCAAATGAACTCTTAAATAAATGAGGAAAATAACCCATGTATAATGATGTCCAAAACACAGAGCCTCAGTGTTTGAGGGCTCTGCCAGAGGAAGTGAGTGAGCGACAGAGAGCGGGGGGGGCCGCGGGCTAGGCTACACAGCAACAGAATGAGGCAGACAGCAGCAGAAGCAGGGAGGTGTGGGGGGGGGGGGGGGAGAACCACCACCACACAAACAGTGACCCATACCAGCAAGGATGAGCTTTTTCCTATGGGTGAGACGGGGGGGGGGGGTTATGGGCTGCATACAGCAGGGCGCGCTGCAGCCCTGGCTCACAGAACTTACCATCTTCCTCTTTCTCTCTGCAATGGTCTCCTCTGACTCCATCTCTACTTCACTGCTAACGGAGTTATCAGGTTGGTCTTCTACACCCTCTAACTCTGTAGGATCCTGTTAGAGGGGGAGAGGTGCTTTATCATGGCACTGACCAACCACAGGCAGTCTGGCTACAGACTAGAGGGTCTAGAGTAGTGAGGTGGTAGGTGTGGGGGGGGGGTAGTCTGGGGGGAGAGTGACAGTTGGGGGCACTGACTGGGGACGTGGTGGGTTTGTCTGTGCACAAACTTGCTCAGAGCTTGTATTCGGTCCTAGGCAGTCAGAATAACAGCAAAACGCAATCGTACCCCTTTTCAAAGAAGAGCGAAAGACCAGGTTCACTTCTGTAGTACCTTGTGGTACATTGTTTTGAGCCCACTCCCAACAACTACCCTGTCATATGCCAAGTTGTGGCTCTTGTGGTCACACAAAGGTCTGTTAGCGCACAATGACAGATGTGGACAGCTTCCAAATTCAGCGTGTTCATTTCATGGTTTGTGCGTGTTGTTCCGATAGAGATGCCTCGCATTTCATCTCTGGCGTCAGACCCTCTCTTCACCGTTCCTCATTCTAGACCAGGCCTGGGCAACTCCAGTCCTCGGGGGCCTGATTGGAGTCACACTCTTTACCCCATCCCTAGAAAACACACCTGATTTAAATTAATTCCATTCTAAACTGAAGATCATGATTGGGTGATTATTGGAGTCAGGTGTGTTAGCTGGGGAAAGTGTGACACCAATCAGTCCCCCGAGGACTGGAGTTCCCCAGGCCTGTTGTAGACCATACATCAGTCTAACAAGTCTCCATAAACAATGCTTCTGGGTGCTTCCCTCAGATCAGTCTTTAAAAATCACTCGTTGTGGGAACTACCAGTCCCTACCACAGAAGCAACAGGCTTGCCGATAAGACCTATGGCCTGGGTCGGGGTTATTAGACAATGCAACAAAATGTTTGCAATGGAATAGGAAAACAGATATTTCTTACTGGACAGGTTCAGATTGTACCTCTCAGTTTCACTGAGCGTTTTCTTCCATTTGGAATCTACTGAACACAAGGTTGGGGACCACCCCAGAGACAGAGGGCTTTATCTCTGTGTATAACACTGAGTACAGGGATGCCTAGTGGTGCGTTCAGGAGCTCCTGCAGCAGAGAGGACACAGCGTGATAGCATGTCTCATCTGCCACTAGAGGGCTTGATGCCAGACAGCTCTGAGCAGCAATACACGGCATGGTGAGAGAGATGGCTGGGTGCAGGAGTGAGCTTTGGGCCAGGGAGAACCAAGATGGATGATAGAGGAATACAAGTAGTCTACAAATGGATAACACAAATAAAACAGAAATGCAGCAAATATAACAGAAAGATTTAAAAATGGCTACACGCATGGACATTGGACGCTAACTAAATGGATATGATAACACAAAGGTCTTCAAGAAGAAAGCCAACTTATAGGCTCCTATGGGGCAATCTTGAACAGAGAGAGTGATGGGGACCAGGGGGGGAGAGTGTGTGGTGGAGACATGGATTGAGGTGAGTTGTGTTGCCAGGGAAATCTTACCTGGTTGTTGGAGATGGAGAGGCGGAGGGGCGATAGCTTCCTCTGCTTGCCGTCGGCCCCCAGACCCTTGGTCCTGCCGTCACAGTCCAGGGTCATGTTCTGGTTCTGGCCCAGGTCCAGGTGGTCCCCTCGCTGCATCATGGGCTCCTTGTCCTTGCGGCCCCGCCGGCGGCTGCTGGCCTCCAGGTTCTCGGTGGGCTCCAGGTTGTACTTCAGCACCGGGCACTCTGGGTTCCCCCTCACACATGCACAGTCCACCTTGTATTTACTACAGAGAGGGGAGAGAGAGAGAAAGAGAGAGGGGGGAAGAAGCGGGGGAGAAGAAAAAAGGTCAAATCGGCCCCAATTAAAATTGGTTGAACATATATATATATATATATGTATGTGTGTGTGTGTGTGTGTGTGTGTGTGTGTGTGTGTGTGGTACTAGGTGATCAATTCCACCCTGCTTACCAGCAGCCATAGTCATAGTCGAAGCCTATGGTGATCTCAGTGCCTTTGCTGATGGACCTCAAAGAGTAAATGTACAAATGGAGCATACCATCCTCTAATACATGACGCACCTGTGAGAGACACGAGACAGAGAGAGAAGAGAGAGGTGGAGAAAAGGGGAGGGAGAGAGAGAGGCACCCATTGAAACTCATGAGGTTACATTAAGTTGAAGTTAGTGGCTCTGGGGGGTGTGGTCAGGGTTTAGAGCCGTAGGTTTTGTATCGTGGTCTGCGATTGGCCACTCACCTCAGAGTTGGGGGTGCAGGAGCGTCGGATGAAGCGGGCCTCATTGCCAAAGCTGCGGGCGTCCACACACATCTCCAGCCCGTCAAACTTTGAGTAGAACAACACAAAGGGGTATGGCCTGGGGGGAAGAAAGAAAGACAGAAAAAGATGAATGAAATGCAGTGCTGGGCAGACACTTAGTAACAGATTGGGGATGTCCATATGGTGACCAGGGGAAGACAGCCAGGAGCTCAACAAGAGCTGAGAAAGAAGGTGAGGGACTTCACTGCCAAGGAAGGACCACAACAAACACACCCCTCCTATCAATCTCTCCCTCTACCTCTCAAATGCCTCAGACAAACTATGGAAAGGAGTAGAATTCCACTTTTAAATTTGAGCTGCGGATCTACTTGAGCTCAGGTTTCCACCAGATGGGTCCTCACCTCTTGAAGAAGCATCCGTTGGCCTCAAACTGCTGTCGCAGCATGAACTTGCCCCTGTACTCTATGATGAGGGAGTCTGGAGCCAAATCCCTCACTGCCTTCAGGATCTTCTTGTTCTTCTGAACCTGGCTCTGGAGAGGGGAGAGAAAACAGAACATGAGGACAAAGGCTGGCTGGCTGACACTGATATTTGCAGAGGCAATGTGTGTATACAAACTGTGTGTATGCTGCCTGCTCAGGCACTTTGAGGACACATGTTTGTAGGTCACTGTTTCGGTTCCAGCTACCTCCACGGGCGGTTTGAAGGTGGCTGTGTGTGTGTTGTAGGCCAGGGTCTTGCCGTCGCCGGCCTCCTTGACGCGGAGCAGGATCTGGACGTCCTCGCTGTACTGGTTGCTGCCGGCATCCTCGTAGGCCTCCATCCAAGCCTTCATCTTGTTCTCCCACAGAGACGGGTGCTCTCCGGGCTCCATTTCTGGAGCGCCACCCTTCACTCTGGAGGACTTCCTGGAGCCCTCACGGAACGCCTGTTAGACAACAGACTCCGGTAAGCAGACAGCATAAAACAACAAGGTTTACCACCCGTTTAAGCAACGTTACATAGTGCATAACAAATCGACAGATTTCTGTTCAAATAAACATGCCAACTCATTTTGGGGTGAGTTGCTCCAAATACATGTCAAGCTCAGAGGTACAGTTGGGGTCAAGATAAGAAACTATTGAGTGTCAATAGGATTGAATGGAAGTTTGAACACAGACCTTCTTGGCTCGGGCTGACGTGGCGACGGGCTCCTTGTCTCCGCTCCTTTTGCGTTTCTTGTCGGCCTGCTTGTTGCCCGCCAGGCGGCCGGTGGTGAGTGTGATGCTGGTGGGCGTGTGCTGGAAGGCCGTGTACAACTCCAGCGGCACCTCGTCCCCACTCTCTGTGGCACTGGTGTCCCCGTCTGCAGAGATACATACCGGTATGCCTTAATAAAGCATTGGTAATAAAGGTTTATTTGTGCATCTTGTACAGCAGGGTCCAACCAAAGCTATTTAGACAAATTATTTCTCAAAGGTAAAAACAAGATTTTCCATAGCAATCTGCCATTCTAAATGTCTGCATTGTTGTATTACTCGATGTGCCCAGCAGGTGTCAGCGTTCAGCTGAATCAGAGATGTGGTCCTGAGACCCCCTGGGTGCACATTTTAGTTCTTGCTCAGCACTACACAGCTGATTCAAATAACCAACTCAGCATCAAGCTTTGATTATTTGAATTAGCTGTGTAGTGCTAGGGCAAAAAACATGTACAAATTACCTTGACTAACCTGTACCCCTGCACATTGACACGGCACCCCCTTTATATAGCCTCATTATTGTTATTTTGTGTTACTTTTATTACATTTATTTAGTAAATATTTTCTTGAACTGTATTGTTGGTTAAGTGCTTGTAAGTAAGCATTTCACATGAAGGTCGACACCTGTTGTATTCGGCACGTGACAAATAAAATGTGATTTGATTTGTGGCCTGGATCTCTCCAGACCCACAAGGGGAAGAGGCTGCAGTAGTGAGCAGAGCAGCCTGACTTACACAGCCTTTATTACACTGTCATCTGATCTGAGAGCTGTATACTGGAGGGCACTGGGAGGGACTGGAAAAGGTAGGTATATATATCTCACCATCTCTCCACTCACCGGACATGTTCTCCCTCTTGCGGGTCTGCAGCACGATGGCCCGGTCTCTGTCCAGGATGCGCGGCTGGCAGCGCTCACACAGGTACGTCTCAGGAATGTGCTGCCTGTCGATCCCCATGCAGTCTATGTGCTGCCACACACTGAGAGAGAAGAGGGCAGAGAGTCAGTAACAGCAGCCATTCACAATGCAACAGGGGATCTAGAGAGGGGTCACTAATCCCAAAGAAAAGTTGAGATGAGACATGGACACTGTTTGAAGGCTAGAATGTTCATAAATCACTGCTAGGACAGTATGGACTCTGATCTAAGTCACTGTGACCTGTGACCTGATAAAGGAGAGGGTCAATCCCAGTTCCTACCTGCACTTGTCGCAGCAGATCATGTAGCCGTCGTCGTGGGTGAAGCCACAGATGCAGCGGGTGATGTCGGCCCCGTAGCTGCCGTCCTCCGAGGTGCTGAGTGTGGTGCCCCTGGAAGCCTCGTCCTGCAGGCCCCCCGGCACAAACAGCCCCTCGCCTGGACGGATCAGCATGGAGGGGGGAGGGGAGGCCGGGGGAGTGGGCGGGGGGCGCGCCCCATAGTTGTGGTCCTGGGGAGGGGGACATAAAGGTGTTGAAGGAGACACAAACAAGCCACAAAAATAAAAGAGTTGCACACTATATATAAACTCCCAGTAAATCACCAACTTTTCGGCATCACTGTGACTTCTTCAGGTTGACACATACAACAATAGCATGTCAAACATTGAAATTCTAATTCAACAACTGCAAATGGCCACTTATTTCTAATATGAATTGTTCAATTGTCTTGAATTGGAATTTCCTTTTCGTTATTCACTAAGCTAAGACGGCATTGTGATTGACCCTAAACCATATCCACAGTCTCCTCCCCCAGGTGAGTGAACTAGCCTGTATGAGGAGTATTATAGTGAACGGTAGTGTCCGTGTATTATAGTGAACGGTAGTGTCCGTGTACTGTATTATGGTGTACGGTAGTGTCCTGTATTATAGTGAACTGTACTATAGTGTACGGTAGTGTCAGAGAACTGTATTATAGTGGCCGTGTCCTGTATTCTAGTGAACGGTAGTGTCCGTGTACTGTATTATGGTGTACGGTAGTGTCTTGTATTATAGTGAACTGTACTATAGTGTCCTGTATTATAGTGAACTGTACTATAGTGTCCTGTATTATAGTGAACTGTATTATAGTGAACTGTACTATAGTGTCCTGTATTATAGTGAACTGTACTATAGTGTCCTGTATTATAGTGAACTGTATTATAGTGAACTGTATTATAGTGTACGGTAGTGTCAGAGAACTGTATTATAGTGTACGGTAGTGTCAGAGAACTGTATTATAGTGTACGGTAGTGTCAGAGAACTGTATTATAGTGTACGGTAGTGTCAGAGAACTGTATTATAGTGTACGGTAGTGTCAGAGAACTGTATTATAGTGTACGGTAGTGTCAGAGAACTGTATTATAGTGTACGGTAGTGTCCTGTATTATAGTGAACTGTATTATAGTGTACGGTAGTGTCCTGTATTATAGTGAACTGTATTATAGTGTACGGTAGTGTCAGAGAACTGTATTATAGTGTACGGTAGTGTCAGAGAACTGTATTATAGTGTACGGTAGTGTCCTGTATTATAGTGAACTGTATTATAGTGTACGGTAGTGTCAGAGAACTGTATTATAGTGTACGGTAGTGTCAGAGAACTGTATTATAGTGTACGGTAGTGTCCTGTATTATAGTGAACTGTATTATAGTGTACGGTAGTGTCAGAGAACTGTATTATAGTGTACGGTAGTGTCAGAGAACTGTATTATAGTGTACGGTAGTGTCAGAGAACTGTATTATAGTGTACGGTAGTGTCAGAGAACTGTATTATAGTGTACGGTAGTGTCCTGTATTATAGTGAACTGTATTATAGTGTACGGTAGTGTCAGAGAACTGTATTATAGTGTACGGTAGTGTCAGAGAACTGTATTATAGTGTACGGTAGTGTCAGAGAACTGTATTATAGTGTACAGTATTGTATTATAGTGTACGGAAGTGTACCGTATTATAGTGTATGGTATTGTATTATGGTGTATGGTATTGTATTATGGTGTACGGAAGTGTACTGTATTATAGTGTATGGTATTGTATTATAGTGTATGGTATTGTATTATGGTGTATGGTATTGTATTATAGTGTATGGTATTGTATTATAGTGTACGGTAGTGTCAGAGAACTGTATTATAGTGTATGGTATTGTATTATAGTGTATGGTATTGTATTATGGTGTATGGTATTGTATTATGGTGTATGGTATTGTATTATAGTGTATGGTATTGTATTATAGTGTATGGTATTGTATTATAGTGTATGGTATTGTATTATAGTGTACGGTATTGTATTATAGTGTACGGAAGTGTACCGTATTATAGTGTATGGTATTGTATTATGGTGTATGGTATTGTATTATGGTGTACGGAAGTGTACTGTATTATAGTGTATGGTATTGTATTATAGTGTATGGTATTGTATTATAGTGTATGGTATTGTATTATAGTGTATGGTATTGTATTATAGTGTACGGTAGTGTCAGTGTCCTGTATTGCAGTGCACGGTAGTTTCAGTGTCCTGTATTACAGTGCACGGTAGTGTCAGTGTCCTGTATTACAGTGCACGGCAGTGTCAGTGTCCTGTATTACAGTGCACGGCAGTGTCAGTGTCCTGTATTACAGTGCGTGTCAGTGTCCTGTATTACAGTGCGTGTCAGTGTCCTGTATTACAGTGCGCGGCAGTGTCAGTGTCCTGTATTACAGTGCACGGCAGTGTCAGTGTCCTGTATTACAGTGCGTGTCAGTGTCCTGTATTACAGTGCGTGTCAGTGTCCTGTATTACAGTGCGCGGCAGTGTCAGTGTCCTGTATTACAGTGCGCGGCAGTGTCAGTGTCCTGTATTACAGTGCGCGGCAGTGTCAGTGTCCTGTATTACAGTGCGCGGCAGTGTCAGTGTCCTGTATTACAGTGCGCGGTAGTGTCAGTGTCCTGTATTACAGTGCACGGTAGTGTCATTGTCCTGTATTACAGTGCACGGTAGTGTCATTGTCCTGTATTACAGTGCATTATAGTGGTGTACTGCAGTTTAGTGTTGAAGTGGAGTGTACTCACGGCGTAGGGCAGCCCAATGTAACTGTGGGAGTGGTGAGAGCTAATGCTGTAGATCTGGTGCGGGTAGCTGGACTTCTCCACCACCACAGGGCTGGCCTCTACCGATTCTGGTCTGCTGGACAGAGAGAGAAACAGTTAGGAGGGGGATCCCATTCACAACGTAACAGAGAAGAGAGATCAGTGTGTTGTAAATAGAAGAGGTGCAGAAACAGTAAGGGGGATTCCATTTACAACAGTAAGAGAGAAAGCAGAGAGCAGAGAGAGAAAAAAATGAAAGCTAGACATGAGGGAGAGAAACAGGAGGGAGATGAGTGTAGCGTTAAACGACAAGTAGAGTGAGAAAAGGGGTAGAATAGGAGAAAGAGCAGAGAGAACATCCTCATAAGCAGTGAGTGTACTGTTGTGCTTCATTGATTCTCCTCTTCCACTGGCTTAATGAGGAGTGTTTATTTGGGAGGGCTTTAGGGGAGCTGACAGTGGTTGTGACAGAGTGGAAGTGACATGTGTGTCTCCTGCCCTCTTCATATCACCTTTGCTAACTGGACAGAGCTAATTGCAGGGATAATAACTAAATGGGGGGCCTAACCTCTCCACAATATTTAAACCTGAGCTCCATTTCTGGAGGACATACACTACTGGAGGCTAACACACAACATTGACACACGCAGAAACAATAACAGGCATTCACTTCCGTGAGATCATTTATCAAACCGGTAAATCCACTTTTATTCTATGACATTGCAGTGGCACAGAGAAAGCCTGTTGAACATGGGAGTATGGTTAAATAGGCTACTTCTAACTGGCATTGAAGAGGGGGCGAGGGGTTCAAAAACAAGGGAAGTGGGATTGGCAAATGGACAAGAGAGGATATGAAGGAGGGAAGGTGTGATGGGAGGAGTGGCACTGTCAGGAGAGAAGAAAAGAAAGACCAGTGACAGCCCAGGCAGTTGAGACTCCAAGCTGATGTCATGACAAATCAGAAGGCGGGCTGAAGTTCCAACAACTAATACAGCAACTCCTACACACAGACAGCCTGTTGGTCAGTCATGAGGAAGAAACTCCAAATCCTCCCCTTCTCATGCTGGATAGTCCAGACAACTGCTACAAGGTCAAAGAGAGGGAGAGTGAAGGAGAGAGAGGAGAGATGCCCCCAGGTGTATCTGAGGCTGGCTTTGCACATTCACACACATTTCAGAAGCAAAATGAAACCTTGACAAGAGGCCAACTGCCCTGCCAAAAAGTGTGGCTAATAATGCAGAGTACAAGAGAAAAGCCACAAACTGGACAGCTTCACAGGTACCGTGTTATAACATGTATGTGTGGTCGGTCTGATGGTGTAGTAGAATCCCTGAGGGGATGCTATGGCTATATGGCTCAAACAGGCTATGTAGCATATTTGGACATCAAGTACAAGGAACAGTTGACACACAAACCCTGAATAATAAAGAGAATATGTGAAACCACACACACACACACACTGCCCCGCAGAAACACTTCCAGACAGTAACTGGAATACATGACAAGCCAGTAGCAGCACTGTAGGGTAGCAAAACTAGGCTACTCAAACGAATGGACGTGCCACGTGTCAGCATGTTAAAGTACAAACACACCTCTCCAATGCTCCAACCCTCCCTCTCCTTCTCTCTAGACACCCCGTCCCTCCTAGGGTAAAGCAGCAGTACAGTACCTGGTGGAGTCAGTCTTTCACCCCTAGTCTCCCCGCATGCTGCACACCATGACCTCTCAATGCTCGCTGTGCAGCACTTCCTTAAATATGGTATTGGCGCTCAAGCAGGAGCTTTGTGTCAAACTGAAAACATACGTGCATGTAAAAAGGTCTAGGGGCGGGCCCCAGGGAAGGTGTGTGTACATAACTTGCTGAAACACACACACACACACACACACACAGAGAGAGAGAGAGAGATCACTACTCTTCCCAGGGCAGAGAAGTATCCCAACCCAAATCCAAAGAAACTTTAAAGTAGGCCACTGAAAACAGTGTGAATGATTTACTAGAGTCAAATCTATACTTCATAATCAGGGATTTGCAGGGATGCAGCATGCATCATTCAGTGGTGAGAACATTCGCATTCATGTATTAAAATGAAATCAGTGATCGTATGATGAGTCATTAAAATGGGCTTTCTTGTGTTTTCATGGGATAGTTCCTCTGGTGAGAGGGGGGATGATAGAAAAAGGAGAAGAGAACAGACATGTGATGAGCGAGTTTGTTTGATGGATGGCGAGGGGCCATGTTTGGTCTCAGTGTGAGTGGCCAAAGGGACTGAGACTGACTGCATCAATCATATCTGTCTCATAGGAAGTCGGGGACGAAGGCAGAGAGACACAGAGCCAGAGTAGATGATGCTATAGTCAATCAAACACACACAAACATCTCAAACACGTCAGGGGGAAGCTATGAGATGTGAGACACCGGGAGACTCAGAGAGCAGAGACAGCAGAGAGAGACAACATAGATAGAGGTTTCAATTAAACAGACAGCTAGGCATGTGCTAATCATAGCTCACAGCTCAAGAGAGAGCTTAATATGGAGCAAGAGATCACACACACAGAGAGAGAGAGAGCACTTCTGCACAGCCAGAGGCAACGCCTTCACACCAAAGTGTTTCCACTCACTGCCATGGCGACGCACTGTAGCCGTCAGCGAGTGCACGCAAACTGTGCCCCGTGTGTCGCTGGGTAGCTAGAATAACATACACGGCAGCCGCGAACAGCAAGTCACGACACACACACACACACACAGTCTGCAGCCACAGCGCATCCCCCTGCTCGTCACAACGCTGCATCTTTCAGAGGGAGGTGGAGAGAGAGTGACTGCTCCTCTGGGAGTAGCTGGGTAGCTAGGGTTAGCAAGTTAGCACACTAATGCTAACCTCAGCCCTGTGTTGAGAACACGAGGGCCTCGAAGAGTACCAAGGATCTGTGACTTGTTTTATCAGTAGGGTGGAAGGTAGAGGGCTAGATGAGAACTACCCTGGTCTGTGGGCACGCTGGCGGTCGGTAGTCTTGTGTGTTTTACTGACAGCCAGCTATACTCTGTGCTCCCGCACATTGGAGGCCCAATTCAAGATTGCATCAGGCAGGGGGTAGGTCGCCGCAGGGCGGAGAGAGAAGGATAGAGAGAGAGGGCTTAAAACCCGCCCCTGTGAACAGAAGGGCTCTGGGCTGAGACACAGCCCTATAAATGGCTGACTGGAAGGGGGAGGAAAGAGGTGAGCGCGACGGGAACCATTTAAGACGCCTTAACCGCAAGAGGGCCACCTGCCATTCAGCCCGGTGACCATGGCAATAGCCCCTGCGCATTGCGGAAGGGAGACATTGGGGGAGGTTGCCATGGCAACCAGCTGTGGTCGCCTGCAACAGCTCTTAAGGCTGGGGGAGAGTGACACGGACCCATTTAAAGAAACAAGCCCTCTAAAAGGAGACCTTTCTATTCTTCAACCACAGGAGCACAGAGGAGGTCGCTCTTATTTGTCTGTAATACTTTGCCAGTACCCCCGAGGAGGGTATAGGGAATACTGTGAGGAGGGTGGTATGTTGTTGCTGCCATGGCGCCAGGCTCCACTTCCCTAACAAGGTGCACAGCATACAGACAAGGATCAGGTGCATCATTTTCAGAGTAAAATTCTCCCTCCACCTGGTGGTGTCATTCTAAAATCATGACATTAGCTACACTGACATTGTATTACACAGAAGCAACTCAGAAATAGAAATTGAACAGTGTGTGATGCTAGATGGTCAAATACAACATATGCTGTGCTTATAAGTGACAAGCTCTTCTGCCTCATATCTTCTCTACAAAGTGTGTTTTGTCATATATGGAACTTGGATGGTCTGGTCAGATTAACAGCTAGGACATTGAGAATGTTTATGGGAAGTGATGGTGTGAGACGGTGAGTGCTATGTATGTGATCAATGGCAGTGATTGACCAGGTCTGTCCCTTACAGCAGACAGCAGGGCTATGGAGCCCCTCAGCAGGGCAAGAGCAGAGACAATGCAGCACAGAGACACAGAGAGTAGATACACACAGAAACAGAGATACACAGAGACAGAAAGGCCGTAAGGGGGAGATATGGTCGACAGACAGATGACAGGCCCAATTAAAGTGAATGAGGAAGCGGGGGAGAAAGGATGAAATAAAAAGAGAGAGTGGGTGAGAAAGAGATGGGAGGGGGGGATGACAGCAGCAGACAATGAAGGAGAGGCAGAGAATGAGTGAAAAGGAGAATAGAGAGAGTAAGAGAAGGGTGAGATGAATCATGAGATGGTGGGTTGGGCCTGAAGACGTTGGTATACTCACTCTGAGCCTGCAGCCATTTCCAGGTATGAGGTGTCTGCTGTGTCCACCCCTACAGGGATCACTATGCTCATGACGTTCTTTGCTGATCAATTCTTGTCCTACTGAGTCCAGAGCATGGGAGTCCAAAACACTGAGGCATGCCAGCCACAGCACTCATTGCAGACATCTAAGTGCATCCACAAGGCCTGCCAACACACAGAGGGAGAGAGAAAGACAAGGGAGTTAGCATGGTGACAGTCACCTATCTGAAACTAGATCAGACAGACTGAAAACTGGGGTATTTCCAGGAATCACCATGATTCATAAATTCAGCTGTGTGAGATGTAGGTACTTGCTATCTGCTAGTAACATGGAAAATGAACAGCATGATAAGAATTTCCCTAGCAAAGCTCTCAAAGAGAACCCTCGCCCACCTCACTGGCTACCTGAGACATTCATGGATGCAAGGGGGTAGTAGAGACTGGGGGTACACAGACTGCCAGGAATGCAGGATGCTGCGGTGGCAGTGTTCCACCACAAGGGGGTGTGAGAGAACACAGAGCTCTGACTGGCGGCCATTAATGTGGGGGAAAGAAAAACGCAACACTGAGAGGCCATCTTTTCACTGAGCTTTATTGTTCTATTGAGCAGAACAGCACGCACACACACACAGACATACACTCTCTCAAACACACAATCCTTTAACACTGTAATTAGAGCTGTCACAAGCCCCTGGCTGTCTGGATGTGAAAGCCAGTGTTAAATAGGCATCTTGTCTCACTCTCCCCCTCTCACACTGTTTGTTCAGCATTGCAGGTGGACAGGCGATGCATAGAAAGACTAAGTCAATAATTAACTCCATTAGGTGTCAGACAGACTGCAGCCTCTCTCTGATGAAGAGAGAAGTAGGACGAGGGACTAAATGGTTGGTTGACAGACAGAGGTAGCCACTCCAGCCAACAGGCAATAACAATGCTATGTACATAGATTAAATAGACCTGTCCCAATTAGTCTATACACAAACGGTGGGTGCTAATGTACAGGCTATTATAGCTTATAGCCTACGTAATGCAATGCATGTGTCCAGACAGGGGCATATGCGCTGGCCCTGATACTGAGAGCACAGCGTTGTTGATAAGTGGGATTAGTGGGAGGGACACATGCCTAGACAAAACAGAATGGAGTTCACACCTCTGTGTGTGCGTGCACCCGCCCTATAGCAAAGAGGGCTCATCTCAGACACACTGCTATACAAATCTGGACATTTCAGGTTTACTAGACCACTGAAACATTTTTACAGTCTCTTTAAACAGCAGGGCCCATATCACAACACAGCTTTGTGTGGCTCAAATAACAATAGAAACCAATTGTTGGTGGAACATTTCCCAGTAACAAGGCTCTTAGCCAGACCACTGAAATGACATAAAACCCCTTTGTGGTATCTCAAAGGCTCACTATGTTTTGGTGTAGTAAAAATCCCTTCCTTCGGAAACAGGCTGCCTGTTTCCAAGAGTTTTGCTGTGATCATCTCTGCCTCTGTCTAAGAGAATCCTGCTGTCACTGCTCAGGAATGCACACACACAGCTCACCCCCCCCCACCCCCCAGACAGATAAACCAAACCCTCTCCCCTTCTAGACCCTTGCACACATTCCTTTGCTGGGAGGCACCCAGGGGCGCAAGCACACACACACACACAGCTACAGGCACTGCACCGGGGGCCAGACACATTCAACACACACAAAAGGGGGGGTTGGAAAAAAGGCTAACGAGGACAGTACAGCATTCCTGACAAAATCTGAGTGCTGTGACTGCCTCCGACGCTCCTCCCACTTCCTCTAGCGGAGCTGTCTGTCACACGGGACCAACATGCCAAAAAAAGCAGAGGAAAAAGACAAATGCTCCCTCCACCTCGCTCCTTCTGCCCCATCCACCCCACCCCCGCCGGATCTCTCTCCTCCCTGCACTTCCTAAATAAACCTCAGAGCATGGAAGGGAAGGGGAGTGCCGCAGACAGTGCTCCTAATTACAAAGAGGCTGAGAGAGAGAGAGAGAGAGAGAGAGAGAGAGAGAGAGAGAGAGAGGCTGTGAGACAGGCTGAGCGAGAGGCTGAGAGAAATATCCAAAGTAAGCATTAGCAATATGTACATTGTTACATCATGCCAATACTGCAAATTGAATTGAGAGAGAGAGAAAGGTGAAGGGGAAAGGGGAGCAAGTACAAGAGGGAGATGGGGGGGGGGGGGGGGGAGAAAGACAAAGCACAACATTATAAATGGCAGAACACTAGCTCGTCAAGCGAGGAGAAAAGCTGCAGCTCTCGTCCCCCACTCCCCCTTGCGTTCTGTCTGAAGTTCTCTCATCACGGATCTCACAGCGCTGCAGGGAGCCTTCCAAATGATCCATCTACCCTCTGTTTGGGAGAGGGGTGGGGGAGGCGCCCAAACTCCTGTATGGGCACTAGGGTTCCTCTAGCACAGGCACAGCAGCCTTCTGAGACTGTGTGAGAGTAGAGCAGAGACGAGAGCTGAGCCCACTCCACCCCCTCTTCTCATTTGCCCTCCTCCCTTTCCCAATCTCCCTTCCTCACTAAGGCCATAGTCACGTCATTGTGTGGGGGAATAACTTTCCTTTTCAGACAGACCAGTCACTCTACTAAATAAATTCAGCAGGGGAAACACACACACGCTCCCTCGTGCTAGGCTAGTTGGAGCCACTGTACGTCAGAGCTTGTTTTCATTGAGGCTCTTTGGGCCAAGTCTCAAGTGTTTGATTTTGAGCCGGGAGAAGAAAACGATGGACATAAAGACGGGCTTCTAACTGAAGCTGCGCTCCTCCTTCCCTCTAAGTTCCCTACAGGGGGCTGAAGTGACTTCACACCATCCTCATAGGCCGAGTCATCGCAGCAGCCAGCCATGAGCGCACACACACCAAATTAAAGACACTCCTATACACTGGAAAAAGGCACCATCAGAATGTCACAACCCTTCCTTTCACAGTGCCCAAACAGGGCTACTCTCTGCAGCAGCTGTCCTTCATTAATCGCAGTGCCCAAGCTGCCAGGGCTCCCTCTGTGCTTTACCTCTGAAGGTGAAACCATACATCAATAATACAGGACATTAGAGATGTAGGCCTACATTGTGTATGCGTGTGTAAAAGATTGGGCACCACTAGCAGCAAATAGACAAGTTCCACTGTGATGTTTACCCATTGACCACCTATAGCGCAGCAGCAAACTGCCCTAAAGGGCATTGGAGAGAGAATGATATTGCATCGTCCACATCCATGCTCTGCAGAGCACACTAACCAGCAGACAATTGCCCCAGGCCAGCACTGTGTGTGCGAGAGAGAGAGAGACAGTTTGTCCTAGAGGCTACTCTACACACATCAGCCTACACACTTTGGGCTTGTACCCTGTCAAACAAACACACACAGGGGGTAAAGGAGGGATCTCCCATCTCAGGTGCAGGGTACAGCCAGCCAGGGTTTTCAGTGCAGAACATCCAGGTTCTGACAGCTGGTCTGGGGCAGCACTGCTCTGGCCTACTCCCCCTCCGTACACCCTCCTCTCCCTAACACAGCACGGCCCCATTTGACATTCTTAAATCTGATAAGGATGACCGATGAGAAACAAAATCTTGGATTTGCGTCGAGCTCGCCTGTCCACCTGTGTGACTCAGTCTTATCTATATTAGGAAAGAAAGGCCAACTACTCAAACCAAATCAAATTAGACTGACAGGCTCAAATGCAGCTTTTCTGTGCCTGGTGTTAATTGTCGAGAAATTGGGTCGCAATTATCACAATTGCAACATTTGGTTAAAAATGGGGCCTAGGTTTTTTTTTTGCCCATATCGGGCAACCCTACATGGCAGTGTGGAAATTATCTCAAATGAGTGCAGGAAATACATAAATTGATAAAAATGCAAATTGTTTTATAGTGTTTTCAACCTCATTCAAAAAGAATCTGAATGGAGAAAGACTCATTGAAATCACCCCTAGGGCCTCACACTACTCATAAAGCCAATTCACAACTTTTTTATTTTTTAAAACACTAAATACCATCAAAAATGTGAAAAATAAAGTGATTTGATATTTTGGCCATATCACCCAGCCCTGGTCAGAGACACTCCAGCCCCATTACAGCACAGTTCCATGATCGATTTCACACCTGGCGTTATATCACCAATCACCACATTCACCCTCACCTCCACTGAGTCTGCCCAGTACCCTGCACTAAGTAAGTAGTGTTAGCATGTAGCACAGCAACAGGAAGCGGGCGGGGCTAGGGAAGTATCAGGCCACCTATTTGGGAGGTAGTCTAACTAGTGAAAGGCCCATTTAATAAGGGATCCATTACAGCCCAGCACCGCAAAAACAGTTTACCTGAACCCTGTTTCCCTCTCCTCCTCTTGTGTGACCTACACGACCGTGCTGGGCCTCAGAGCAAGGCCAGACCCCCATGAGCTACTAAAGGCATGACTCTAGCTCTACACAGAAAGGAGGACACTGGAGGCTTAGTGACAGGCAGCCCCACAGGGTAAAACTACCTAGGCCGGCAGTGTACTGTTGTCAGCCAGCTATATCTATACAGATGATAGTTTCAGGATGGAGTCTGTTGTTCTCCAGGGACAGAGGGAGCAACACAAACACAAGTGGAACTCTTTACAGTGGAGGATGAGGCAGGCAGAGAGGAAGTCAATAGATTCTCACTAGCCCCACTAAGCTGTGGCCTTCTTCTTTCCTACCCTTCTGCCCTACCCTGTGCAGTAAACATCCTGTATAATGAACCCCTTCACTTCCTCACTCTGTGGCCCACTGTCCTGGCTATTGGCAGCTCGAAAAGCCTTCATGACTTCTCTTATTGAGCCCTTCATGGATGCGTGTGTGCTCCTGGGATTAAGGTGAAAGAAAAGGTGTCACCCAGCAGCGAGAGATCCCTGCCACGCACTCCTCTGTCCCCCAGGGGGGAGTGGCAGGCAGGCCACATCTCCCTGTCTCTGTCAACACAGCCAGCGAAACACCATATCAGGTATTTACAGCTGTGTAAGAGTGTGCAGAGAGGGGGCACCCACCAGGGGAGCGAGGAGAGGGAACCAGAGAAGGCAGTGTGAGTCAGTGTGTGAGGCAATTCGAATATGGTGCAGATAGGGAGACTGTTACAACGGTACGAGACTGTGACATGGTTATGGTAGCATGGCGTCTAGCACCAGGACAGAGCGCAGGCCACTGTCCCTTTAAGAGGAAAAAGAGGTAGGTGACTGTGGATTGTGTATTATATACCAGCCTCTGATTAGACACAGCAGGCCTGCTCTCATCCAGTATTTATGTCCACACAAAAGTGATAATTTTTTACTGAATTCAGGGAGGCCAACATCAGGGGAAACAGATTTTTACTGTGTCAGCTACATCCATACACACAGGCCTCGTTACTTGTCAGAGGGTTCCAGCCTGCAGTTGTTCTGACGAACGGAGCGGTTCAAACTGGTGTCTATTTTACTTCCCGACAGGGGCCCAAGTCTCCCAAGGTCTCTCTGCATCTAGGTCTCCACTGCATGAGTGACATCACAAACGTATCATGATATCATTCATTTGGTGGAGGATGAATCCCACTACGCAAAGCTAAGCTGTGGAAATACTAGAGGGAGCAGCATACAGCAGTCTGAGGCCTTACATTACCCCCACTGTTGACAGGCATTTGTGAAACAAGCACCTGTGTCAGTGAAAAGAAAGATCAGGAGTCACAAGCAAATGAGTGCCTGTATCAGTGTGTCAGTCAGTCAGCTGTGGCAGCGAAGATAGCCTACACAGCTCTCACTAGGCTCCTCTGGAGAAAGAGAGCAGCTGCACAGCCTCACTGTGGGGAAAACTGAAAACACCTCTGCCTCCAATGATTTGGCCTCCTGTCCTCAATTGGCAGAGGGGGAATTAACATAACCCTCGCCTCATAAGGACACAGAAGCCTAATTAGTGCCGTCCTGGAGAACTAAAACAGAATAGATTAATGGCTGTCTCTCTCGGCAGTCTCCATCCAAGATGGCCACAAATCCGGATAATTTTCTGTTCATGTGAGGAGGAGTCTCGTCTTAGGCTATGGCAACATGGGGTCATGAGGAGAAAAGGAGGAGAGAAAAAACACTGGGCGACTGTCTCAAACTGGCATTTGCACAGAGGCTGCCAAAGTTTGCGCCACAGAGAAGTATCCAGCTTCTCACAGGCCAGAAGGGAGGAGGGAAGGGAGCGGTGTGGAGCTGCCTACCTCACACCATCCAAAAGCTAGAACCACCACCAAGGGACTGAGGCATACTACTGGGAATGGGGCCTGAGCTGATGGAAAAATGTCACAACACATGAAAGGAAAGACATGCATTGTCAGGAGAAGATTGTTTGGGCAAAGTGGAGTCACGTGTACGTGCAAGGTGTAGCCAGGCAGATTTAAAAAGTATTGTTGTGGCACTGGGGCTCCTTCTCATTTCTATAATGGGTGATATAGAGCTCCTCGCTGGCCAGCTGTGTTTTATCATGAACTCTCAACACAATCACCAAAACAACAGACAAAAAAACCCTGGCCATTTATTTTCATTGTTGGGTTATTTGATGACGGGCATCTGTTCTGAGCCTGTGAGGGTGAGGGGGCAAGAGGAGGGCAGCAGGTTTTTGTCAATGTCAAAGGTAAATAACCAAGTCACAGCTGTTGTTTCATTCCCCCTTCACAAAACTCAACACCTCTGACCACCAGGTAGGACTTGGGAAACAGCCTGTTGTTTATCTATTCATGAATTTAATGTGAATTAGGCTAATTCAAATTAGGCAAATCCGAATTGGAAAATACAATTGAGAGAAAGTAGCCTATGTCCCAAAGAGCTAGGCCAAACCACACTGAAATCTTCCTAGCTAATTTAATGACAGTTTCTTGTACTAGGCATACCCGAACAATGGTAAATATTACACAAGCACATCGTTCCAACCATAATGACACACACCATGGTTGTTGTGACCGGTTTGCTCTATGGTTCATATCCACAATCAGTGTCATGCTTTCCTCCTCAGTCGAGCTGACCTTTAGATAATCACTACTTATTAACTACATTTTAGAGGTCGACCGATTATGATTATTCAACGCCGATACCGATTATTGGAGGACCAAAAAAGCAGAGACCGATTAATCGGCCATTTTTTTAAATTTGTAATAATGACAATTACAACAATACTGAATGAACACTTATTTTAACTTAAATAATACATCAATAAAATCAATTTAGCCTCAAATAAATAATGAAACATGTCCAATTTGGTTTAAATAATGAAAAAACAAAGTGTTGGAGAAGAAAGTAAAAGTGCAATATGTGCTATGTAAGAAAGCTAACGTTTCAGTTCCTTGCTCAGAACATGTGAACATATGAAAGCAGGTGGTTCCTTTTAACACGAGTCTTCAATATTCCCAGGTAAGAAGTTTTAGGTTGTAGTTATAGGAATTATAGGACTATTTCCCTCTATACCATTTGTATTTCATTAACCTTTTACCATTGGATGTCGACCACTTTAGTATTGCCAGTGTAACAGTATAGCTTCTGTCCCTCTCCTCGCTCCTCCCTGGGCTCGAACCAGCAACACAACGACACCAGCCACCATCGAAGCAGCGTTACCCATGCAGAGCAAGGGGAACAACTACTAGAAGGCTCAGAGCGAGTGACATTTGAAACTCTATTAGCGCGCGCTAACTAGCTAGCCATTTCACTTCGGTTACACCAGCCTCATCTCGGGAGTTGATAGGCCTGAAGTCATAAACAGCACAATGTTTGACGCACAACAAAGAGCTGCTGGCAAAACGCACAAAAGTGCTGTTTGAATGAATGTTTACCCGCCTGCTTCTGCCTACCACCGCTCAGTCGGATACTTAGATACTTGTATGCTCATCAGATTATATGCAACGCAGGACACGCTAGATAATATATAGTAATATCATCAACCATGTGTGGTTAACTTGTGATTATGATTGATTGTTTTTTTACAAAATAAGTTTAATGCTAGCTACTGCATTCACGTAACAGGCAGTCTCATTGTGGAGTGCAACGAGAGGCAGGTCGTTTTTGCGTTGGACTAGTTAACTGTACGGTTGCAAGATTGGATCCCCCGAGCTGACAAGGTGAAAATCCCACCGTTCCTAGGCCGTCATTGAAAATAAGAATGTGTTCTTAACTGACTTGTCTAGTTAAATAAAGGTAGATAAAAAAAAAATCGGCACATCGGCACCCAAAAATACCGATTTCAGATTGTTATGAAAACATGAAATTGGCCATTCCGATGAATCGGTCGACCTCTACTACATATGCGCATATAGTGAGAGAACGGGTAGCCTAATGATAGTGAATTATGAGATATTAAAATCGTCATGTCTAGTCATTGTGTTGCTTTCTACAAACATGAGTTAAGACTAGTAGCCCACTTACTGTTAAATGTGGTAACTTGGTCCAACTTGCCAAAATGGGTGGGAATGTTTAGTGTTGGACAAAGCATGAGGTCAAAGAAGAGTGGGGGTGGCAATAAACACCATTGTTCTTTATACAAAGTGCTGGGTTTATATCATGTTATGCAACTCCTCAATATGACAACCCGCTAATAACATAGCCAAATTCAGCAACTACAATAAATAAATCGGAGCTGACGTATATTGCGTTGTTGTAGTAGTATCTGTATATACATCCTGCTCTTCAAATACAATGCATCACGAAACACAATATTAGCAAAGAAATGTGATTGAACGACATGGGGGGGGCTATTAGCTAACCAGACAGTTGGCCAGCGAATCTCAAACGTATGACCTGACAAGTGTATGTTTGTATCAAAGGCGGACTTTGTCGCTATTTTAATGTACGACAGAAATCAGTCCTTATTAATCTATCCCATTGTGCACTAGCTTGCCCGTGACTGTGTGTCGGCGTTGCAGTCAGCTCAGCCGATAGGGGTGTGGAGGGCTGAACGTAGCTATTAAATTACCACAACATCAAGCCAAGCCGCCATTTTCATAGCGCTTTTCTAAGGACGGCAAGAAAACCGTGTAACTGGGGGACGGACACTCGCCACGAGAAGAAAATCCCCAAGAAAGCAATCAATCGTCTTTCAGACATTCTTACTTAAGTATCAATCTGTCGATACCGTTTATGTGTAGTTATTATTAGAAAAATGTAGAATCTCGTCGATAATTTAGCCAGCTGGTTAGCTAACGAGCCATGCTAGCTAGCTGCAATGGCTTTCAAAGATACAAAACGTTGGCTAGCGAGTGTCGGCAAAGGAACCATTTTCTCAAGTTACATAGCTAGGCGGCTAAAAAAAATATTGAGCCTCTTCGTCTTAACATACATAAGTGAGTTATTGTATCAATATTTGAAGCTTGTACTACTACCCGACTGCAACATCAGTTGTAGTACTTAGCTAGCTAATATTAGCGTTCGAACTGCGGTAAACGTCGCTGACCTACGCTGGCCAACGAGGTCTTTAACATGGAAAGATTAGCTACCTAAGCTAGTTTAGTAAGGCAACTTGGCACGTCATAGTGTGAACAATGCGCAAAGTTCACACTTGCTGAATATACGTTATCGCAGTTTGATTTCACTTTTAAATAACATTGAGACAATATTGTAACCAATCGCACAGTTTAAACGGTCAAAGAAGCTACATTGTCAGTGGAGGCAAGATTCCCCGATTTGAGTATGCCCCCTCCACTGAGGTATGGTCCCCTCCCCCCACGTTTGCAGCAGTTAAACCACATACCCTCTGAATCTAAATTAAGGGATGTAAATGCATTTGTCAACTAGGAACAAAATAGAATGGTGGGCGTTTATCGGTCCAATAGCCGTTTGTTCATCTAGTGACAGAAGGCCTCTAGTTTAATATTTAAAAAACATTTACACAATTGTGGACATGCGATTGAACTTTGACCAGAAATATAATGCAACCACAATTTCCAGAAAATTATACGTAGTCTTATCTATATGTAAACAAAAGCCCTGTCAATGCCCTCTGCGCAACACCACATTTTGTGGACTAGCTGGCTACTCAAACGGAAATAAACCTTCATAGGATCAACAAGAAGTGCACTTCCAACCACATATGAAAATCTAACTAGATAACGAGCACGGATGTGTTAAACCAAGGCAGTCCAACAAATACTGCAATACAATTCATGATTTACTTGTTCTGTAAGTACAATTTTACCACTAGCCTATTGCATGGGAGTACATTGGCAAACTGACCATCCTTTGGGGGCTGGTTGAAAGAGAGCGGGGTAGTTCTCCATGCCACCTAGTTCGACTGCAACAGCATACTGACAATGCAGGTAAAGCGAACTAGCCAAAATAGTTAATGTTTGATATTGTATTGCTTCCCTTTCTCTTCATTAACAATCCAATGTTATTCAACTGCATTAAGTAAGCGTGCTAACGCTTCAGAAGCAGCCAGTTGAATCTAAAATTCAAATGCGCTAACGTTAGCTAGCTAAACACTGCACTGTCTAACTAGCAAATGCTAACAGTTGCTAGCCAGCTAATACAAGTTAACGTTACACCAAAACAATACTAGAATTCAGGACTAACATTCTAAGTAAGTGGCTCACTTAAATAAAAAAACAACTAATTTCCTACCAGAAAGTTAGTTATTAATCAACTTCCATCTAACTATAGCGCCATCAGCATCCACGTAGCTAACGTTACTAGCTACAGTAGCTAGCCATGAGAAACCAAGTCGGCAAGCTGGCTAGGTAGACTAACTTGGTGAGCTCTTGAAACTAAGACAACCTATGAGGTAGTTTTAAAGCGTTTTACTTACAGTTAAAGTCCACTGTAGATACCCTGAATAAAGAAACAGCGACCTGGGTGAGACCCCCGTCGCTAGAGCCTCGCTCTCTACACAACCAAAACAATAGCTACTTCACTCCACACTGCGGCTCTATAAGGTTTAAAAATATTTACACTGATAGCAATCTTTTTTAGAGACTCCCCCTACTGTAATTAGTTTTCGTTGGTAATTATTGGAACCCAATAATGACAGTCAGTTCCGAACCGTTAAAATTGTGTCCTACCTACGCCGACTGTTAGAAATTAGATCTCCTCAACCCTGTCTCTTTTCCCTTTGCAAAAATGGCGGCCCTGGCAGGACTGCCGTGACTCCGCCTCCTCCAGCCCATCAACCCCTAACCCGAGCCCCGCCCCTACTCTCCGGGGTCCACAGGCCAAGATTACAGGGGCGCCGTGAAATGAGATGGCTACATGCGCGTTCACGCGTCCGTTCTGTTCTGTAGTTTTGTTTCTGTAGTCCAAATCTTGCCGCTATAATGCCACTATGCAGGATTTGTTAGTTCAGTTGCAACGAGTTGGTTCTAGAATATATATATATATCCTCTTGTTTATAATCGTAATTTATACAATATGATCTCCAAACTTAATTTATAACAAATGTAAACATTTGTAGGATTGATAAGAATCAACATCTCAGATTGTGTGAGTACAGCATCTCATGTTCAGCAATTCATTAAAAATGAATCCATTACCATGAATGGAATAATACCTCTTTATTGTCAATTAAAACATTTCATAAACATTTACATTTTCCTTCAACTGCTTGAAAGATCAAGCAACATGGTGCAACACAAAATTACAATACATGACAGACAATACAAGGCATAGACTAAACTCATGTACATAGTCCTGTTATTTTTTTTTTTTTTCAACATGCATCTGAGAACAATTTGTACACTTTGATGTGTGAGGGGGTAAAATTAGGGTGGTCAGTGCTTGACTTGGGTAGATGTTTACTGGAGCTGCGTACTGGCACTTCAGATTATCTACTGCTTGGGTTCCTGCACCTTCTATAGAATATTATCTCAAAAGTATTCTGGAGCTCCTGCACCTGAATATAAACAGTACCCAAAATGAGTACTGGCACCTCCAGTATTTCAGTCCAAGTCAAGCACTGTGTGTGTGTGTGTAGTCAATGCAGTTTCTTAGCAGCCAAGGACAAAGTCTGGTTGCTTTTATTACTTCCTCTGGAGGAACTTGTTGAATTGTCAGCCCTTTCCCTCCTGTTTCGCACTTCTCTTAACTGCAAAGCAATCTGATGTGCTTTTGTCAACCATATGACCATGATGTCTGGCACAGAGACATAAAATGTTCTACATCTATGGTCTGCCATCTCACCACCGCGCATGTCTCAAAGATTCATTCATTCAAGTGCTCATTTCACTTTTATAGATGATCCTGCTGCAAAATGTGAAACTTTTAAAATAGAAAAAACAAACAGGAATATATTGTATTGTCACTGAGGTCCATGACACACCTTCTGTATCTGCTACAAATAAAACAAACTCATGAATGGCAATTATTAGGCCCTAGTTACCAGAGTTTGAAATTAGCATCTAATTCTGCTGCCCAAGGCAGTAGGAGGAAACAAATATCTTACACATGAGCCCTTGCTTTCTTTGATTTAACTGAAGGCAAGGTGGGTGGCAGACAATACTGACCAAAATCAACACAATTTACAAATGTAAGCATCGTGCTATTGTTAACAAGTACATTTAATTCATAATTGCTGTTACATTATTCCAGTCTCCCCCCCCAAAACTGCACTATTATGAATACATGTTATATGTAGGCCTAGTTCAATAATGACAACAATGCGTATAGGCTACAAGAGGTCAAGGCAAACGGATCGTCGCATATGTAAAGTAAAACGTCTCCATGTCCAATTTTCAGAGTATATCATCCACACAGATGCATTTTCTAAGAGCTAAAGAGGTGCGTCCAACAATTAATCAAAAAATACGTTGGACATGTCGTGTACGTGCCGTTCGAATTAAGGCGAAGATACAGTGGCTCCTGCGAATCTTCCAATCCTGTTCACATATACAGTCATTGCCTGTTCACATGACATTACAGTTCGACCTCCCCTCCCCCACTGAGATCTAGCCAAACCGCATCCCCGCGCGCACGCGTAATACTGAAACTGGGCTTTCTCGTCTGTTGGTTGTATCAGATCGTCTTGACAGAGTAGATGAGCCTTCATAACGGCTACAACTATACTCATTTCGGAAATCTTATAGCGAACGTAGGTGATATTGTACAACAGTCGTCGGTATATATATTTTTTTGTACTTGATTCAGAGTGTAGGGTTTTCATAAAAACACTAGTTGGAGACATTATCAAGAAGTAGCCTATTCGGTTTCCGGGCAGTTTGATTAGGATGAGATTCGGTGGTAAAATATAGCGTTCTCTCGTTTTCGCAAAATGGCGTTCTTGTTTTAATAGATTGACATTGCTCTCAGCCAATGATGCATGAATTGGCCTGTTTTTGCAGAAATGGTTGGCTTCTGATGACATCATTCGGACATCGGTTGTAGGCGGGTTCTGAGCTGTGAGGGGAGAGTGGCGCAACCGGAGAACTTGCAGAGCCAGGCGCCATTAGGGCTGAGTCAAGAAAAACAATGCTTTGGAATGCAAGATAAATACGGGATGAGCAATTTATTGCTGTTCGACGATAGGAATTACTCAAATTAACTCGCCATTCAACGTATTGTATGCAGATAGCTATAGATCACTTTCCGTTATTTTTGTGAAATTGCAACAACGCAGCTGGTGGTAAATAAGATGGCGCCTGCCGTTAACGAGCATGCACGTGCATAAAGTGCACTGACTAGGCGGCGGCACTGCGCGCACTCCCGAAAGGAGTGCGGAAAGCATCGTTTCTAAACCATGCTCCTAACTTTTGTCGTTAAGTCGCGTTTGGTCTTGTCAGTTTATACTATATTGTTTATGTATTTCCTATTCTAGCATTTAAACCGAGAAGCAGACTGACGAGCCAACTTACAAGTCGAAACATGGATGGATGGAAAGTAACGGTCAATGTCTATGAAATTGTAAAAGTGGCCAACAAAAGCTGAACTGAACATTGGCATGAAAGGGAATAAACTTTTCTGCAGGACTTTAAAGTAATAATTCGATTACAGCTGGATACATTACAATTGATGGAACGCGAAGTTAATTGCAAATTTGATATTTTTGTAATAGTTTCCACCAGAAAAAAAGCAACTGTCAAACCGCTTAGCTGTTGATAGGGAGCTTAGAGCTTGTCCGCCATGTTGTCCCACTCGGTTCTCAGATTCATTAATCAGTAAATGGCGAATACTCTTCACAATTACCCAAGAGAAGAACTGCTCTCGTAATTTAAATGCTCATTAACCATTTGTACCTGTTATGCCTGTCTTTTGTCACTTGATTTTTTTCATTAAAACCTGACTGCCGTCCTATAATATCCCTCCACCTTAATTTACTATACTGGATGCAAAACAAATGCACTGCATTTTCTACTACTATTCACCACTCACCCATGTCATGTAAGACATATAAACATTAAAGGAAGGAGGTGCATGACGTTCCAACACAAAACCTTTACTCAAGAGGAAAGAAATTGGAAGGACTGCCATGACCACCAACCGTCCTTGCTCAGTTGTCAGTTTCTAGAAGTTTGCACAGAAGCACGTATGCATTAATTCACCATGTCACAACACAAGCTTCCAGCATTACATTTTCATATGAAAAATTAAATACACATTTCCCAAATATTTGCTATACGATTCCCTTTTAAGAGTTTCATACATAGATGCATTTAAAAAAATCTACTTCTGTAACTTCCTAAAATACATATACACGTATATAAAGGGCTTTGTCTCCATCTAGTGTGCAACAGTGGAAGCGACATGAGTCGATCCATTTTCTGAACAACCCTCCATCTCGACCAATCATAGCGCTCGTTGTTGGTTGGTCGCCCTCTGTGTCAAGGTGGAACGACATTTTGAGAAAACAACACTGGGGGAAGAGAGAAACAACTATGTCTTCTTTAGGAAGGGCCATGGGTGTCCTTAGGGCCGGGACGCAGCTTCTTACACGTGGACCTCAGAAAATAGTAATCCGAAAGTAAGTAGCGCTACTGGTGTAATAAACGTTAGCTAGCTATGTGCTGAGGACGAAAGGTTGACTTCAATATCGTCCTTCATAATTAAATAAACATTATCAATCACACGTCAGTTTATACATATCACTGTCTTCTTAGCTTTAAACAGTAACGTTTGGCTATAGCTTACAAGTGAACCAACTAGCTAGCAGTCTGACAGTATG
Organism: Oncorhynchus mykiss; assembly: GCF_057628025.1. Classification (NCBI taxonomy): domain Eukaryota; kingdom Metazoa; phylum Chordata; class Actinopteri; order Salmoniformes; family Salmonidae; genus Oncorhynchus; species Oncorhynchus mykiss. The sequence goes on along the minus strand of NC_143042.1, from coordinate 12,256,031 downwards.
CCTACAAAACAGATGTCCAGAGGTAGGCGCCATGATCAGATGTTAACCCATTGGGTTGTTGGGTTTAATCAAATGTGTAGAGCGTAGCTACATTATACTGGTATACGGTGATAGGGTGTAAACAGTGATAACCAGAGCACTGAGGGTTTCTGTTAATTTTCAGAGCTGGTGGTGGACCACACATAGAGGCCCAGTACAGGCAATTCCCACAACTCACCAAGAGCCAGACGTTCCAAGCAGAGCTCCTCAGCAGTGCCATGTGGTTCTGGATCCTGTGGCACTGCTGGCATGACCCAGATGCAGTAATGGTGAGTTAAATGTAGATTAGGCTCCTAATCATAGTTATGCCTGGTATGTCCTGTCCGATCTAGTTTTGGCAGTTCAGAGTAAAGGATGGAGACGAAGCCAGTGTCTGTCAAGCAGACTTAACCCCATAATGCCTCTTCTCTCAGGGTCACTTCCCATGGCCTGATGCATCCGCATGGACAGATGAGGAACTGGGGATCCCAGCTGACGATGAGGAATGAGGTGCCCTCTACCCCCAGGTGTGCCTTTTGTCCTGTCTACATCAGTCTTCTCCACCACAGGATCAGTGACGCATCCAAGGGATGTTTGTCAATGAGAATGTCTTGTCCTCTGATGAAAGATTGTGTTCATCACGCAACAGATCATAAGTCATAAACTGTTGGTTAGGATGGGAAATGGAATGCTTATTCAGTACAGTAATGCGATTGTTCATGCACGAGAGCCCTTCTGTAACAAGATGTGTTAGTTAATATGCCCATTTCAATTAGGTTCCTTACTGTAGCAGTGGCATGTTGTATAAGTACTTATCTATTTCTTGCATTTCTAGACCTTGTGTGTGTGCACAGTCGCTACCTGGAGGTTAAGGGTGTCCCGAGAGGCTTTGTTGTACATAGACAAATAAAATTCAATTGATTCTAAAACATATCTTTGGGGTGTGTACATATGGAACGCAATGACTGTTTTTGAATGTGTATAATTAGTTCTAGTCGTTTCCTGTAAAAAAAACAATAACCGCATCAGTTCATTTTTATATTTACAAGTCACTTTTGAAATGCTGAAACAGTCAATGCATTAAGTAACAGTGTCACAGTAAGCCAGTGTTTATGGTTCAAACCATCTGAAGGACTAATGCACAGAAGAAACATGGCCATTGATGGAAAAAAAATGCAAATAGATTTGCATGTAAGAGTTTACGGTAAACACTGTACAATGAGAGAACTGCTGCTAATAACAAACCCTGCCTGCAGGCTAGCTCTTGTGCTTATTATTACACAGTGGTGAGGACTTCAACATGCAATAAGAGTTAAGGTGGAAATGTCTGGCAATTGGATTCAACACTATTCTGTGGAGGGGAAGACATGAAAGTAGTGTGATCTTAGTCATTAGGTGAAATCTCATTAAGGGCTGAGCGATAGACCACAATTACACCAAGGTTTGGTGCACTGCAAGTTGAAATCATAGCACAGCTTTCAAGTCGGATACTGTTCAAAGGGTGCTATTAAAGTTACTTGGCGACTAAGTAAGTCGATGTCGTTTAGTGAAATACTCTGTAGACTAGAGAGAGAGGGTGTCTAAGGATGTCGGGACAAGCATTTAGCTCAACACGTACAAGTGGTGTTTGGGAGGGGGTCTGTCAAAAGGAAAATTGAATGTCTTGGATGTAGAGTTAAACTTGTTAAGTAGCTAGGCAGAGCTTGAGCATAGATGGTCATCTCCAAATAGAGATGATGACCATGTTGATTTCTTCAACTTGGTCAATTCAAAAGCACAACTGTTTAGTTAGATGAGAAAGAAGTGGAACAGGAGTCTGGTTGGAAGAACTTGCCTTAGTAGTGGACATAATGTAGCTGGTGATTAAATCAGAGGTCATATCTGTGGCATCATTCCCTGAGAGTGAATAACTACAATTCCAAAATCAAATCACACACTCACTTCAGCACCATATCATAGGAATCCCCCCCCCCCCTCTTCAAAATGTACTTTTCTTCAGATTAAATGGACCACCAAAGATTTGTTAGTCTACTTGACGTTGTCTATAGGGGTGGTAACCTTTTGGAGTCACAGTATTACCCATTCTCTTAACACAACCCCACTAACCTTTGCAAACCAGAAGAGATATAGGTTCAAATCAAGTTAAGAAACCCTACTTGGACAGAATAGAAGTGGAGAAAAAAAAAGTTTAGTTAGAAATTATCTTACTGACCTACACAACATATCATGCATGACCACATGAAGTCTAAAATGTCCACATATACAATAAGCATAAGAGAGAACAACAATAAACCCCTTTTGAAGAAAATTCAAGGTTTACGGCCAAAATATAATAAAATCATTATTCACCTCTCAATTAATAAATACATAATTCAGAATCCATAAAAATAACATAAAAATAACTTTAAAAAAAAAGTTGAAATAAATTAAGCAGGATATTGTACAAGTTGTTTTTCAACCAAGTAAACAACTTACACTATAAAACATTTCTTATTGAGGCAGCACTCTGTGTTAGTCTCCCTTTGACCATCAGAGGGCAGCACTGTGTTAGTCTCCCTTTGACCATCAGAGGGCAGCAAAATCATTTTGATTCTATATAGTGAAGTATGGCTTTCGTATGACCTAGCAAGCATTAAAGCATGTGAAATTCAAATAGAGAAACTTATGAACTAATGCAGACAGGTTAAAATGTCATTGTTTTAAACCTGATGGGTTTTTACCCCCCAAAAAAACAGTGCAATGATACATTCGGCAATCGTCTTTAAATAGATGAATGACAATGTATCAGGGAATGCTAACCAAGAGAGTGCTGCCTCAAAACTTCTCTCCTCAACGTCATTATTGCTGGTGTGATTGAGATAAGGGGAGTTGGGAGCATGGAGGACGTACAAACATTAAGCACCATTTTGAAAAAATTAGCTTAGCACTTTCTTCCCTCAGGGCCAAAAAGGACCCTGCTAGAGAGAGCCCTGACACGGCGCCAGGTGGGTCAATGCCAGTCTGTGGAAAGCCAGCGTGTCTATCCCAACTTCCATCTTGTCCTGGGTCTCATCCAGTTCATAGTGCTGCAGATATTCAAGGAAGGCAGCGCTGGGAGATGCAGATGGTGGGACATCACGCAGCCTTCATTGGCTTACGTGCGTCATTAACATTGGCTGAAGATTTGTCTTCAATGTTGCGATGTACTGTAGACCTCATTCCTACCTCATCCAGACATCTAACACTTCCCCACGGCACGTTAATGCCCACTGGAACTCTCTAAGTTTCCCTGAAGTTGAGTAATCAACATGCTTTTCCCCCCCTTCTTCTCCATTACGTTTTAGAGTGCTTGCAGTGAAGCTGTGCGCTTGATTGGTAGCTTGCTCATGTGAATCCAATACCCTGTGGTCCTAAGCATGCACAGTAAGCCTGTTCGTTTGTGTGTCTGACAACAACAAGTCTCTCAGATGGGCACTTTCCCCAGGCAGTGATTTCTCCAGGACAAAAAGGTGTCGACTAAATGTACAGAATAATCTGGATGTGAGGACAGGGGTCTGTTCCCCTCCTTTAGCTTTGCCTGTGGCCCTCAGAGCTCTATACAAAGACGCCATTGTGTCGGTTCATCTTCAGAATCTTCCCCAGTCTCTGCTTGGCCGTGGCCATTCCTTTCTTGGGCCGCTTGCCTGAAAAACAAAACCCAAAATGAATGGCTGACGTGCTGAATAAAGAGAGTTGTGTCACAGTAGCATCCAATCCCTGAGAACATGAACTAATTACAAGACAAATGGAAAGAATCAAATAGTTGGTTGCGTACCTTTCGTGGCCTGGTTGCTGACGGGAGGGGAGTTGGAGGCGTGTCTTTTGGAGGGGTGTAGAGGGGGAGACATTGAGGGATCACAGTACTGGTAGTTGTCAGCCTCTGGGCTGGCGTCTTGGCTCAGGGCCCCAAGGGAGAGGGGCCCCCGATTGTCCCAGGCCTCGCTGCTGCTGTTGCCCTGGCTGTCCATGGGGCTCTTGTCCCCCGCCACACGACGCTGGTGCTGCTCTCGGCGCTCCGGCGAGCCTTGGCTCGGGCTGGACCACCACGGCTCCTGGGAAGTGGGGGCCTCGTCTGACTTGGAGGGGCACAGCAGGCCAGCCATGGACAGCATGCCTTGAATGGCCTCCTCTGTGCTGGGTGAGGTAGGACGTTCTCTGCAGGGACACAGAAGAGTCAATCACAGGCCACCGCGCCAGACTCCACAAAAGCCAACTGTGGTTATCTTTACCACTCAAAAGGGAAGTTCTAAATATAATCTTTGTATGCATAATTGGCACATGCTTCGGTTTCAATTCCATCTCCATCGTTATGAGATTACCAAACCGATGGCGTGAACTTTTAGACATTTCTACAAGAAATCATCCCTTAATAAATAACTCAATTGCTAAAATATTTTTGTGATTCCAATAACAGGAGCTGTGTTTTAGCTCGCCCTCGCACAGCGGGTCAGACCACCACCTTTTGAGTGGCTTGTGTTTGTGCCGGAGGTTCAGGTCTGTTTGGTCCAGCTCTATGGTGTGCCCCGCAGCCCTCTGGGATGAGCCCCTCTCCTCATCATCATCATCATCACTCTGGGAGCTTCCTGAATCTTCCTCAGAAGAGGTGTTTTGCTGCAGAGAGGGAGAGAGACAAGAAACTGGTTGAGGGTTGATACACAACAGAGTTAAGTTCTTACTGACAAAACCACAGTGGGGGTAGACCGTGTTAATATCAGGTACCTGTGTGTTGGAATCACTGTCCGAGTCCATGTCCGACACATCGGAGTGTCCTGAGGCTTCTTCCCTGAGTTCAGTCTTAACCCTCTCAATACCCCCTGAGAAGGCAAACAGACATCATTAACCACAAATAATGGTAGGAACCATTCCCTCTCCGTGTCCAAGTCAACAGGTTACTAGACCTAGTCTGTGTCAAAAACATGACCCTTTAGAAAGCATGGTGTGTCTGGGACAATGAGGTCAATAAACTGACAAAGTTGAGTCAGATTATAAACCATACAACACATACACATACATATATATATATATATATATATATATATATATATATATATATATATATATATATATATATATATATATATATATATATATATATATATATATATATATATATATATATATATATATATATATATACATATATATATATACATATATATATATACATATATATATATATATATATATATATATATATATGTATATATATATATACATATATATATATACATATATATATATATATATATATATATATATATATATATATATATATATATATATATATATATATATATATATATATATATATATATATATATATATATACATATATATATACATATATATATATATATATATATATATATATATATATATACATATATATATATATATATATATATATATATATATGTATTCAGTCGTATTAAAAAGTTTGGGCATCCCTCTGAGGCTGCATAATAATTTACTCTGTCGTCACAGAAAATGATCACAGTGGCTTGCCATTCATTTTCTAATAAAAGCTGAGTACTGGGATATTGTCCAGACAAATATTTTTAGTGTAGCAATATTAAGTTGTATGAAATTAAATCAGATGTGAAAAATAAGCTATGCAAAAATGTGGGCACCCTTCTCATTCTGTTGATTTGAATACCTGTAACTACTTAGCACTGATTAATTGGAACACACAATTGGTTTGGTGAGCTCATTAACCCTTGAACTTCATAGACAAGTGCATCCAATCATGAGAAAAGGTATTTAAGGTGGCCAATTGCAAGTTGTTGTTCTCTTTGGCTCTCCCCTGAAGAGTGGCAACATGGGGGCCTCAAAACAACTCTCAAATGACCTGAAAACAAAGATTGTTCAACATTATGGTTTAGAGGAAGGCTACAAAAAGCTATCGCAGAGATTTAAGCTGTCAGTGTCCACTGTGAGGAACATAGTGAGGAAATGGAAGACCACAGTTCTTGTTAAGGTCAGAAGTGGCAGGCCAAGTAAAATATCAGAGAGGCGAAGGATGGTGAGAACGGTCAAAAACAGTCCACAGACCACCTCCACAGACCTACAACATCATCTTGCTGCAGATGGTGTCACTGTGCATCGTTCAACAACTCAGCGCACTTTGCACAAGGAGAAGCTGTATGGGTGAGTGATCTGGAAGAAGCCTTTTCTGCACACACGCCACAGAGTCGCTTGAGGTATGCAAATGCACATTTGGACAAGCCAGCTTCATTTTGGAATAAGGTGCTGTGGACTGATGAAACAAAGATTGAGTTATTTGGTCATAACAGGGGACGTTATGCACGGCGGCAAAAGAACACAGCGTTCCAAGAAAAACACTTGCTACCCACAGTAGAATTAGGTGGGGGTTCCATCATGCTGTGGGGCTGTGGGGCCAGTGCCTGTACTGGGAATCTTGTTAAAGTTGAGGGTCGCATGGATTCCACTCAATATCAACAGATTCTTAGGAATAATGTTGAAGAATCAGTCAAAGTTATGCCGGGGCTGGATATTTCAACAAGACAACGACCCAAAACACTGCTCAAAATCTACCTGGGCTTTATGCAGAGGAACAAGTACAATGTTCTGGAATGGCCATCCCAGTGGGATGATTTGAAGCGGGCTGTCCATGCTCGGCAACCCTCAAACCTTACTGGACTGGAGATGTTTTGTAAGGAGGAATGGTCCAAAATACCTTCATCCAGACACTCTGAGGCTATGGGAAGCGTCTAGAGGCTGTTATATTAGCATAAGGAGGCTCTACTAAATATTGATGTGATTTTTCTATTGGGGTGCCCAAATTTATGCACCTGTCTAATTTTGTTTTGATGCATATTGCACATTTTCTGTTAATCCAATAAATCTAATTTCACTACTGAAATATTACTGTGTCCATCAGTTATTTGATAGATCAAAATTAAATTGTTGATCCAAACACCCAATTATTTATAAATGGAAATCATGGAAATTGTCAGGGGTGCCCAAACTTTTTCATACGACTGTATATATATATATACATACATACATACATAGTGAATTGCTTCAGCATCATGACTTACTGAGGTGTCCTGGTTCCTCCTCTCCTCCCATAGTGCTGTGCTGCCGTTCCTGGTCTGACTCCGTCTTCATCTCCTCTCTGCTCTTCAGTTGGCCCACGGACGACCTCTCACTCCCCGCCTTCACTGGGCTGCTAGCCGTGCTACTACCTGGTCTCCTCGCGTCTCGGATGATCCGTCCGTTGTGCAGCGTGAGACGCAGGTGTGTGTCTGGGTTCTCAGCAGCAGCGGCAGAGGCGGTGGACACCATGTTGAACTTCCCATGCACCGGGGGACAGAAGGTAGGGTCCTGTGGTAGAGACAGAGTTATAGGACTCATTCAACACAGGTATCAGACTTTTCTATTGAATTGTATTACTTTGTCTAGTATGGGAACAGTATTGCTTTTTGTAGGAGTAATGCACGGAAAATACTAAATGTGGTTTATTGATTGATCTAATGATCATTTCCAATAATAACAACAAGGCATTTAAATATGACGTATGCCAGAGAGCGTGTGACATTCTAGTTTTACGTTGTGGGAGTTTGACCTGCTCCTCTCACCTCCTCCAGAGGGCCCACCTCCAGCCTCCTGAGCACCTCTCTGGTGTGCAGCTCCAGGATCTCCAGGTTAGAGGGAACCTTAGGGCCCTGCTCCTGCTGCTCCCGGAGCCTCCGGGCTGCCCGCCGCGCCTGACGGGCCGGGCACACCCTCTCCAGCGTGGAACGCGTGGCCAGACACTGGCCTCCACCGCTTCCCTGAGATTTCACTGGCTTGTTGGTGCCACCACTGCTGCCCTGGTCTTCCTGTTGGAACACACACACACACACACACAACACCATTAGAGGAGGGAGGGGTTTGAACACAACCTCAATCTTTAAATCTAATCTACGTCTCTGGACAAGGAAGCCGCAAGAGACAGATTGGCAGTTACAAATAAGGTGCAACAAATCCATCACGTCAGTGACATACTGCATGATCCTGAAAGATGGATTTGAAGCACTTCTCATACAGCCCCTCAGATCGAGTGCTCTTCCACCTACACAAAGGTGATGCTCCTCAGGCCCTCCATCCCCTGTGACCCCAGACCTTACCTCCAGGTAGCGGATTTCCTTGGTCAGCTCTTTAATGAGACGGTTGGGCCTGATATGGTCCGGGACCTCGCTGGTGGGCTCCGTAACCTGCAGTCACAATGTTCCACACACACAATTAAGGTGGAGTTGAACAGAGGCTGTGTTTCCACCACTGGCACAGTGTCATCAGATCTGAGGAAATCCACTATGACCCCCCCCCCCTCCCAACCCCCCATCATCAGAGCTCAGCTGGGAGATAAACTATTCAGTCTAGATATTCATCAACAGAGTCAGGTGCAGAATAGAGAAGGTGAAGCCAGTACCATCACCCAAAGATACAATGGAAAAATTACACATTTCATTCTGTGCCCCTCACCTCTCTCTTCAGCCAGGTTTTCAGTGGACTGATTAAAGATTTCACTCCCTCCACTAGATAGGTCTGGGGCGGGCAGTTGTCTTCTCGCAACTCTGAGAAAGAGAACAAAGGCATTATATTTGTTATGATGCATGCAAAATAAAATGTAAAAAGCCAATAAATATATTGTAGTATCATGTGGATTTTACAGCTTCACTCACCTTTCAGGGTCTCCAGCAGGTTCTTGGCCACATACCAGCAGATAGCCTCAAAGTAGGGAAACTTGAAGAGGTCTGGAGTCTTCAGACGACGCTCCATCTCGTAACACCTGAGCTGCATGCCAATGTTGAGGTTGTGGAGGAAGTTGCCTCCGAACGCCATGCAATCCTGAGAGGTGAGGACGGCATGGATCCATCCTGCAGAGGGCAGCACACACAAACACACAGTCAATGTTTGACTCACTGACTGGTAATACATGGACACTGGCTAGGTGTTGTATTCGTCAAACGGCAGCCAAGCATCGATCATCATGTCACCAGAATAAGACCCTCGATATTCATTGGAAAGGAGCATCAAGCTCATCACCTTGCACTTTCACCCCCCTGTGAAGTTCATAAGTTGTATCCTAATAAACTGCATGGTTTCATGAGTCGTAGTGGGAGGACCACACACCATGTCATCGCGTGACTCCAAGTTTACTTCAATATGATGGTTATTATATCAATATATGCACACAAAGGCAGTTCCATCGCATAGTTCATTTTATCGACATCTTGTCCAGCGTATTTTGTTTTGACGACAATTGGAAAGTTTACAGACAAATGTTGTATTTCTGTCAGGTCTGTCGTCACATTCCCTCTCCGACATCTACTTTACTGGCATAAAAAGGTTGAATATAAACCTGGTATGTGACACACAAACACCAACCTGATAAAAACTGACACACACACACAGTTGGCACACAAACTGACCTGACAACACAAACATACAGGGTCATATCAGGCCTGCCTGACCTGGTCAAGATAAAGCAGGGCTCTTTATACCTCCGGAGAGAACAGAAAGCAGAGGCAGTGGTGACGCAGCACTGATACGGCAGGCACTGACGCGGTTACAGGGTTACCGCGGTTGAGCGGCCTTAACCCCCTGGAAAAGATACAGCTGAAGCCCTGGTCATGATTAGTCTTAACCTTTACTCAAGGTATACAACTTTGGGAGCATTTCCTTCTTGTTCCTATGGGAGTATTGACACAAATGTATGGATACCCTGAACTTGTGAAAAGTCTGTTGAGTTGCACACGATTGCTGTTCTGAACCGATGACATATCCTGTATAGTTTTACATCATCCTCAGGTGATCTCCACAGGCAAAAAAAAACATGGAACCCTGTGATCTACAAATGTAATACGACCCCCCCCCCATCAGGTAAGCTTATGGAAGGATCCTTGTGGTGACAACGGAGATGGTGAGATGGGGTTAAATCACTAAAGGACATGAGTGAAACCCCTCTAAAAGCCATCTGGAGTTAATGAGGAGAACAAGGAGCATGTGTTAACCATGAGGTTCTGCTTACTGCGGTCGCCCGTTCACGGCTCTCTAGACGTGTCACGTCATCAAGACATGGGGTGGAATGTGAGAGGTGAATTACAAGTCACATGTTATATATAGCAGAGGCTTGGCTGAGGATAAAGTAGGCCTAAGAGCTTCTAATATGGTCGCTTTCACGACATTACTGGTGCTGTTGTTCCATTAGGGAACTTCCTATTGTGTTACGACAATATAGACGGGTGTGTCTAGGCTGTGGCTGAGCAAAGATTCCTTTTCCAAATTCACTTGGCAATGACATGTCATCAGTGTTTAAAAAAAGGGAGTCATTTTCCAGGCAGGCACCCTGGGAAACTAGACTGTTTTTGTTTTTTGAGGATATAGACAGGTTTCTCTACGGAGGGGCAGACAAGACTACCAGATAGTCTATTTATACATCACCAAAAGCAGGCGTGTGAGGTATTTAAGGACACAGTGGAAAAGGTCTTTTAAGGACACTGTCTAATTCCAGAGGGGTTTCTGTGTCACACGCTCACAGGGCCAGTCTACATCGTCAGTGGTAACCCCTCTTCATCTACACTTTCGTTCCAGGAACACAAGCCTAATGTAAGCTGTTTAGCTCTTCAGGAAAACTAAACACATGGCCTGTTACAAGAGAAGGCAGTGGAGGCTGCTGAGGGGAGGACTGCTCATAATGTCTGGAATGGAGCAAATGGGATGGTATCAAACACATGGTTTCCATGTATTTGATACCATTCCACCTGTTCCGCTCCAGCTGTTACCACGAGCCCGGCCTCCCCACTTAAAGGTACCACCAGCCTCCTGTGACACACACCTGTGGGGATGAGCAGCGTGGTTCCTTGCTGCACGACACACTTGTAGCACTTGTCCACCTTGTCCCCGAAGAACACCTCACTCTGGTTGGGGGAGGAGCTCCACGCCTCGTATAGTGCAAGGTTGGCCTGGGTCGGCTTGATCATGTAGAATATCTTCTCACCCTGGAAACACAGAGAGTAGAGAGAGTTAACGAGAGTTCATTAAAAAATAAACATTTTAACCCAAAAAACATCAGAATGTGACTAGAAAATTAGAAGCACTCAGATGCCTGCAAAGACGTTTCATTTCAGAGACACACAGATGTGTTTGACTTTCACACCAGGGGATTTTTTTCTTCCTGTTTTTCACAAGCTGAGCTGCACATTGCTTCTATAGCGAAGGAGAGTGCTTGCCTGCCAGCCTGGTGATGTCACCATGAACACAAAGCCCAGTTTGTGATTAGCAGCGGTTGGTTACTTTGTTGCCGTTGGAGGGATCATTTATTACCACGGCGGGGACAGAATTCCCCCTGGAACTTCCTCCAGGGTACCAATCAGACTAGATTGCTCTAAATAGCTCCCCCATGTACAAACATACTTGATTAAATGTCAGCGCGCATTACAAGTGGTGAGAGGAATGCCAAAGAGCGAGCCAGGCCAGCGATTTATCACCAAATAATGTTGTGGACACAGTTGATTTCATTGACTTGCCAAACTGCACTCAGCTCACTGCTAGGATTTGATAGTTACATGTCCTACATGGACACTAGGCTAACACCCACTCACCCAGAGAACGTGGTACCACACAGAGGTGCCGCCGAAGTCGATGTGGAAGTCAGTGTAGCTGTTCTTAACCCCCATGAGGCAGTACTTCTGGACAAAGGGCTTGGGGAAGAAGGAGTCATCTGGCCAGTAGTTCTCCACCCAGGACATGTTCTGAGCTACGTCAGGTACCACCACCTGATCTGCCATCCTGGGGGGGAGAGAGTGAGCGGTAAGAGGGGTATGGCTACTTAAGAGGGTCAAAATCACAGTAAAAAGTGCTGAAATTGACTAAATAATGAGATCATTGATAATAAGTAGTTTGATCACTTTTGTCATGAGCTGTACATAATGTATTGTTGAATGTTTGTGTTCATTCTTGTTTTTCTCTTGTGAATCATGAAGAACTTGACAGCAGTCTGTGGATGCTCTTGGTTTCTGTTTGCGTGTCTTGTAAATAGCATTAATTTAAAATGGATACATTTTAAATGGAGAGAGAGTCAGCAATGGATTATTAGAAGTAGAACCAAATTACAGCTTACTTGGTATCAGAGAACTCCAGGCTGATAACGTTGAGCACCTTGGGCCGATGAGGCTTGTAGTAATACTTAATAAACTCTTTCAGCTTCATCTTGCTGTCTGCTTGCCTGGCCACGTCGATGACGTCAATGACTTTGTCACCGCCTGTGGACGACAAGAGAATGATGACCAAGCCGTCATATAGTGGAGCAGACAGCAAAACGTGGTATCAGTCTGCCCATGGAATCACCATCATTTTGTGTCTACAGTTTAACAGTTTAACCATTCAGCCAGATATAATACATCTGGTTAAGAGAAAGGACCATTCCTACTGAAGTGACAGACACCAGGGATAACCATTTTAAATGGGAGTCAGTGGGCGAGGGGATCTGAACTCTGAAGCTCTCTGGCATTTCCATGTCTCTGTGCAACTCCTAAGGGAGATACCGGCACAGCCAATACACCATAGGAGTGGGGGGCGGGGGGTGAGGGCCAGACAATCTGTCCAGTCCATATGAGTCCCAGAGGTGGAGACTGGGGAAGGGGCCACTGTCTTTAATGGGTGTGAGGGTAAAAACCCACAAGCACTCACACAGCTGGGAGGCAGTGAATCAAACGACACAGTGAAAGCCGGGGAGAGAGAGGGCCCGGAAACGGGGGCCTGTCGGCAGTGTGGGGACAGGACAGCTGGTGCTTGTGTGATCCTCCCACCACCAACCCACACACCCCTAATGTTCCCCAACCCCCTATACACCACACACACAGCGGGTCCAGCTGGCCAGCATCTGATGACAGTGAACAGCTGGAGTTAGGGTAGCTAGCCAAACAGAGAGAGTTCTGTCAGTACCAGCCAACAAGTCCAAAACAGACCATAGTAAATACTCCACACTACACCTTTATATTGGCTGGTAGCACATGGTCAAACTATTCCTGTGTTTTAAGCAATGCACCGACACCTGGCATTCACTCCAGCTAGACCCTGTAGGGTGCTTCCAGACACCAACCTTTCACATGATATTTAGACTGAAAACTTCACCTACCCCCAACGAGGAACAACATTAAGTACTGGGAGGTGACAAATGCCAGGAGGTTTATCCTAAGCTGTCCGACCATAGTCTAGGCTTGGGTAACCCCAGGAGACAGCAGGTTCCAGGCCCCCATTGTGTCCCAACTGTAAGGAGGTAGGTAACCTGATCCTGCTTGTGTTCTGTCTCCACCCAGTCACAACACCTGTGCTGCTTCTCATCAGAGCAGCTTAATGCTCAACGGAGCATGGCAGAGGGTGGAATATGAACTTCCATGATAAAACACAAGCAGCTTTGGGTTGCGTTGGGCATCCAGTCAGTCCAGATAGCTGTGGGTTAGTAATGGGCTTGTAATAGGAGCCTTGTGGTACCAGGCCTTTCTATTCTATAGAGAGCAGAGGTGGTCATGTTGGGGGCTGAGGAAGACCTGCCCTCCCCTCCCGTAGGGGTTATTCAGCCTTTGGGAGATGATTGATAAAGGGGCTAAATACCCTCTGAACCTGGCAACACTCTGAACCTGGCAACCTGTTTGACGGACAGATGGCGTCCGCTCAACGTTAGGCGCTCATTATCTGACAGAGAATGCATTCATTGTTTTGAAATATAATATAATGAAAAGCTAATAGGTGCAGGTCACATATGTCCCATCAAATAGGCATCACGTGCAGTAGACGGGTTGGTGATCAGTCTTAGTTGTGCTACATGCTAAATGTCTGCCCTACTACCCCACTTATTTACTTAGAGAAAATCTAGCCCAGGGTGCTTGAGCATGCCCACAACCCCCCCCCCACACACACACACACAGTATACACTCTCACTCTATGTCCTTACCGACAACTTGCTCCACATCTTTGACAGAGAAGGATGGTTGAGGCAGCCTGAGTCCCAGTCCCTCTATGTTGGACACAGCGATGGGGTACTGCCAGCCGTGACTTTCCAGGTACCTCTGGGTCACCTGCTCCCCAGGCATCCACTGCAGGATCTCATCCCCACTGCAACACACACACACAGAGACAATGGTTAGTGGCTAATTCCTGTTGATATGTTCTATGTAAATACCCAATGAGAGAAATTAAGAACATAATACATGTTAAGTATTGTGACTAAAACAAAGATCAGTCTTGTTCATAGAAACACGACTGCTGAGGAAACGTGCGTTTGCTGTGCAGGTGTGAGAGTGGGTCTAGCTTGGCATCAGAGTCCTTGGTGGTAGGTGTTCTGGGCTCCTACCTGGCAAAGGTCCTGTTCTGGAGTTCCTTGACAAACACAGAGGTGCCAGCCTGCACTGGCTTGGTGCCATCGTCCTGCTCGGTGTAGTCATGCCTGTGCCAGTTGTTGCGCTTTTTCACTGCAAGAGGAGAAACGCAGAACATCAGACTCACAAAACGCCACAGCCTTCACTGGCCATGAAAACGATAACTATAGCCAGTGACAGACCTGAGACAAATTATTACTGTATTCAATTTTCTTCCCTTAAACCAACAGAGCCTTGTGAATTATGGATAGTCATTAGTCTTGATAATATATTTTCCCCGTTCATCCCCGAGCAGAGAGGCCAAGGTGAGGGCTAGGACCCATTTAAGTCAAAAGATTACAGCTCCATTCAATTAGCCTGTTAATGTCTGGCCCCGGGCTCTCAGGGGTCAGGCTCCTCTAAATCAGACTGGAGACTATGCTGCTCTCCTGGGGACAGTCCATCAGCCATGAAGGGAGAAAGAGGGGGAGGGATGGAAAAAAAGAGGAAGAGTGAACAGGCACGGGGGACGGAACAAATAGAGAGAGATAAAGAGAGAGAGCGATAAAGAGAGATGGTAGTAAAAACAGATAGGAGAGAAAAGAGATGGAAAGAGACCGACTGAGGAAGAGAAGACAGAGAAAAAGACAGGATGGACAGACAGCGACACACACAAAAACAGACTGGAATACTGACTCAAGGAGGGTCCGTGTTGGGGTTCACAGTTAGGACAGTGGTAAACGTCAATATCCACCGCATGGTGCTCCTCCACCTGGACACAGCTGTGGGGAGACAGGAGACATCACATTACTGTCAGTATATACACAATTGAAGTCGGAAGTTTACACCTTAAATACATTCAAACTCCGTTTCACAATTCCTGACATTTAATCCCCGTTTTAGGTCAGTTAGGATCATCACTTTATTTTAAGAATGTGAAATGTCAGAATAATAGGAGAGAATTATTTATTTAAACTTTTATTTTTTTCATCACATTCCCAGTGGGTCAGAAGTTTACATCCATTCAATTAGTATTTGGTAGCATTGCCTATAAATTGTTTCACTTGGGTCAAACATTTCAGGTAGCCTTCCACAAGCTTCCCACAATAAGTTGGGTGAATTTTGGCCCATTCCTCCTGACAGAGCTGGTGTAACTGAGTCAGATTTGTAGGCCTCTTTGCTTGTGCAGGCTTTTTCAGTTCTGCCCACAAATTTTCTATCAGATTGAGGTCAGGGCTTTGTGATGGCCACTCCAATACCTTGACGTTGTTGTCCGTAAGCCATTTTGCCTCAACTTTGGAAGTAGTGTCCATTTCAAATTGTCCATTTGCAACCAAGCTTTAACTTCTTAACTGATGTCTTGAGATGTTGCTTCAATATATCCACATCATTTTCCTGCCTCATGATGCCATCTATTTTGTGAAGTGCACCAGTCCCTCCTGCAGCAAAGCACCCCCACAACACGATGCTGCCACCCCCGTGCTTCACGGTTGGGATGGTGTTCTTCAGCTTGCAAACCTCCCCCTTTTTCCTCCAAACATAACAATGCCATTCTGGCCAAACAGTTCTGTTTTTGTTTCATCAGACCGGATAACATTTCTCCAAAAAGTACGATCTTTGTCCCCATGTGCAGTTGCAAAACCGTCATCTGGCTTTTTTAATGGCGGTTTTGGATCAGTGGCTTCTTCCTTGCCGAGTCGCCTTTCAGGTTGTCGATATAGGACTTGTTTTACTGTGGATATAGATACTTTTGTACCTGTTTTCTCCAGCATCTTCACAAGGTCCTTTGCTGTTGTTCTGGGACTGATTTGCACTTTTTGCACCAAAGTACGTTCATCTCTAGGAGACAGAATGCATCTCCTTCCCGAGCGGTATGACGGCTGCGTGGTCCCATGATGTTTATACTTGCATACTATTGTTTGTACAGATGAACCTGGTACCTTCAGGCATTTGGAAATTGCTCCCAAGGATGAACCAGATGATTTGTGGAGGTCTACAATGTTTTTTCTGAGGTCTTGGCTGATTTATTTTGATTTTCCCATGATGTCAAGCAAAGAGGCACTGAGTTTGAAGGTAGGCCTTGAAATACATCCACAGGTACACCTCCAATTGACCTGAATGATGTCAATTAGCCTATCAGAAGCTTTGACATAATTTTCTGGAATTTTCCAAGCTGTTTAAAGGCACAGTCAACTTAGTGTATGTAAACTTCTGACCCACTGGAATTGTGATACAGTGAATTATAAGTTAAATAATCTGTCAGTACACAATTGTTGGAAAAATGACTTGTGTCATGCACAAAGTAGATGTCCTAACCGACTTGCCAAAACTATAGTTTGTTAACAAGAAATTTGTGGAGTGGTTGAAAAACATGTTTTAATGACTCCAACCTAAGTGTATGTAAACATCCGACTTCAATTGTTAAAGAGACAGACAGGACCATGATAGCCTGGTCCCAATATTTGGCGTCACATTGACCATAGAGGTTGGCAAGTCACTACAAACAAATCTGGGACCAGGCTAGCGCCATGGTGTTTTCACTTTCAGATCCAATAAATCAACTGACGGGACAGAAGACTGTTCTCTCCAGGATCATAACACCAGAGAAGCTGTTGTGGAAACAGGCTCTCTCTCACTGATATCTCCATCCATGGTTTCAGGGCCCATGCTCTGGAGAGTTTGAGGGTTTGAGAGGGTTTTGTACACCATAGAGTCAGCCCACTGCATGAAATACTTTGGGAAATGGGGTCACATACAAGTTTCTCTCACTGGGTCATCCGTTGGAGACTTGACTTGAGACTTACGAGACAGAAAAGATATCATGGTTTTGCTAAACTGACACCCTGTTCTGACAGTCTGTGTGGCTGTGGATAGTGATGTATAGGAGGAGCAGAGAGAGGCCAAAGAGAGGTTAGAGGTAAACATAGAGCCAGAAACACTACAGTGGTGTTGTATATGAGGAGCAGGGAGAGGTTAGAGGTAAACATAGAGCCAGAAACACTACAGAGTGGTGTTGTGTATGAGGAGCAGGGAGAGGTTAGAGGTAAACATAGAGCCAGAAACACTACAGTGGTGTTGTATATGAGGAGCAGGGAGAGGTTAGAGGTAAACATAGAGCCAGAAACACTACAGAGTGGTGTTGTGTATGAGGAGCAGGGAGAGGTTAGAGGTAAACATAGAGCCATAAACACTACAGAGTGGTGTTGTGTATGAGGAGCAGGGAGAGGTTAGAGGTAAACATAGAGCCAGAAACACTACTACAGAGTGGTGTTGTGTATGAGGAGCAGGGAGAGGTTAGAGGTAAACATAGAGCCAGAAACACTACAGTGGTGTTGTGTATGAGGAGCAGGGAGAGGTTAGAGGTAAACATAGAGCCAGAAACACTACTACAGAGTGGTGTTGTGTATGAGGAGCAGGGAGAGGTTAGAGGTAAACATAGAGCCAGAAACACTACAGTGGTGTTGTATATGAGGAGCAGGGAGAGGTTAGAGGTAAACACAGAACCAGAAACACTACAGTGGTGTTGTGTATGAGGAGCAGGGAGAGGTTAGAGGTAAACATAGAGCCAGAAACACTACAGAGTGGTGTTGTGTATGAGGAGCAGGGAGAGGTTAGAGGTAAACATAGAGCCAGAAACACTACTACAGAGTGGTGTTGTGTATGAGGAGCAGGGAGAGGTTAGAGGTAAACATAGAGCCAGAAACACTACAGAGTGGTGTTGTGTATGAGGAGCAGGGAGAGGTTAGAGGTAAACACAGAACCAGAAACACTACAGTGGTGTTGTGTATGAGGAGCAGGGAGAGGTTAGAGGTAAACATAGAGCCAGAAACACTAGAGTGGTGTTGTGTATGAGGAGTAGGGAGAGGTTAGAGGTAAACACAGAACCAGAAACACTACAGGGTGGTGTTGTGTATGAGGAGCAGGGAGAGGTTAGAGGTAAACATAGAGCCAGAAACACTTCAGAGTGGTGTTGTGTATGAGGAGCAGGGAGAGGTTAGAGGTAAACACAGAGCCAGAAACACTACAGAGTGGTGTTGTGTATGAGGAGCAGGGAGAGGTTAGAGGTAAACATAGAGCCAGAAACACTACAGGGTGGTGTTGTGTATGAGGAGCAGGGAGAGGTTAGAGGTAAACATAGAGCCAGAAACACTACAGAGTGGTGTTGTGTATGAGGAGCAGGGAGAGGTTAGAGGTAAACACAGAGCCAGAAACACTACAGAGTGGTGTTGTGTATGAGGAGCAGGGAGAGGTTAGAGGTAAACATAGAGCCAGAAACACTACAGAGTGGTGTTGTGTATGAGGAGCAGGGAGAGGTTAGAGGTAAACACAGAGCCAGAAACACTACAGAGTGGTGTTGTGTATGAGGAGCAGGGAGAGGTTAGAGGTAAACATAGAGCCAGAAACACTACAGGGTGGTGTTGTGTATGAGGAGCAGGGAGAGGTTAGAGGTAAACATAGAGCCAGAAACACTACTACAGAGTGGTGTTGTGTATGAGGAGCAGGGAGAGGTTAGAGGTAAACACAGAACCAGAAACACTACAGAGTGGTGTTGTGTATGAGGAGCAGGGAGAGGTTAGAGGTAAACACAGAACCAGAAACACTACAGGGTGGTGTTGTGTATGAGGAGCAGGGAGAGGTTAGAGGTAAACACAGAACCAGAAACACTACAGAGTGGTGTTGTGTATGAGGAGCAGGGAGAGGTTAGAGGTAAACACAGAGCCAGAAACACTACAGTGGTGTTGTGTATGAGGAGCAGGGAGAGGTTAGAGGTAAACATAGAGCCAGAAACACTACAGGGTGGTGTTGTGTATGAGGAGCAGGGAGAGGTTAGAGGTAAACACAGAACCAGAAACACTACAGTGGTGTTGTGTATGAGGAGCAGGGAGAGGTTAGAGGTAAACACAGAACCAGAAACACTACAGGGTGGTGTTGTGTATGAGGAGCAGGGAGAGGTTAGAGGTAAACACAGAACCAGAAACACTACAGAGTGGTGTTGTGTATGAGGAGCAGGGAGAGGTTAGAGGTAAACACAGAACCAGAAACACTACAGAGTGGTGTTGTGTATGAGGAGCAGGGAGAGGTTAGAGGTAAACATAGAGCCAGAAACACTACAGGGTAGTGTACGTGGCAGACGACCTCGGGTGACCTTTTGGTCCCCCATTTTTTTTTTTAAGAGGTATGAAAAGTCAAGCAACCTTGAAGTTGGGAGGCGATCAGTTTTACTTGTCTGGGGGACAGTGGCGTTCGGGCAAGGAATTAGTTAGTTAGGGCAAGCCTTAACAATAACCTCTAGACCACTCTGGGCCAGACCTTTCCCATTAGCTCAACCATGTGTTTGTCTCAGTATCACACAGAACTGCAACAGTGTCGACGTCACTCAAACCCCTACACCACCAAACCCCCGACCGCCCCACAACAGCCAGACCACAGGCAGCAACACACACATTCCTCTGGTGCATACCAACGCTCTGTTCCATAAGAGAACGCTGAATAACACACAGAACCCTGTGAATAGGCTCTGAGTGTTGCCGTTATGCATGGATGCCCACCGATGCATGGAACGGGGGAGAAAAACAGCAGGCAACATTTGTGTCACTGGGGTATGGGAGGAATCTAAGACAGCACTTTTAAAAGAGCTTCTTCTCAAGTAAACAAAAAGATAAATCGTCTAAGCTAAACTTTAGTTTCAGCTGACAAGAGCATAAAGAGACAGATGTGGACTCATATCTTTTGCTGCTCTGACATGGATATTATGTAGCAGAAAACACAAAGGGATTATTTCTTCATAGTGACAATCTGTTCTCTTGTAAAAATACAAACAAACTGAGTTTCTCTAGTAGCTAGTTTAAGAGGCTTGAGAGTTCATGAAGATGGCAAACAACTCTATGAACTTTACGCAATTCCGCCTTTTCCCCGCTCTGCAGTCTTCCTCTCATTCAAATCTCCCTGCTCTGTGACTGGTCTTCAGTGGGTACATTTAAATGAGTTTGGAGGTCCTGCTCTCTGAAGTTGGGAGTGACAAACAGTGGAATTCCTTTCAGTGTGAAAACAGAAAACACTGGGGACTTGCTTAGGGCGGTAAATGACAGCCATTAAAGTTCCAGCTCCCTCCCTCAGGTTCCCGGAGTTAGCCTGGAGGCTAGGAGCTGTGTGAAGAGCCTGGGGGCTAGGAGCTGTGTGAAGAGCCTGGAGGCTAGGAGCTGTGTGAAGAGCCTGGAGGCTAGGAGCTGTGTGAAGAGCCTGGAGGCTAGGAGCTGTGTGAAGAGCCTGGCGGCTAGGAGCTGTGTGAAGAGCCTGGGGGCTAGGAGCTGTGTGAAGAGCCTGGGGGCTAGGAGCTGTGTGAAGAGCCTGGGGGCTAGGAGCTGTGTGAAGAGCCTGGGGGCTAGGAGCTGTGTGAAGAGCCTGGGGGCTAGGAGCTGTGTGAAGAGCCTGGGGGCTAGGAGCTGTGTGAAGAGCCTGGGGGCTAGGAGCTGTGTGAAGAGCCTGGAGGCTAGGAGCTGTGTGAAGAGCCTGGAGGCTAGGAGCTGTTTGAAGAGCCTGGAGGCTAGGAGCTGTGTGAAGAGCCTGGCGGCTAGGAGCTGTGTGAAGAGCCTGGGGGCTAGGAGCTGTGTGAAGAGCCTGGGGGCTAGGAGCTGTGTGAAGAGCCTGGGGGCTAGGAGCTGTGTGAAGAGCCTGGGGGCTAGGAGCTGTGTGAAGAGCCTGGGGGCTAGGAGCTGTGTGAAGAGCCTGGGGGCTAGGAGCTGAGTGAAGAGCCTGGGGGCTAGGAGCTGTGTGAAGAGCCTGGAGGCTAGGAGCTGTGTGAAGAGCCTGGGGGCTAGGAGCTGTGTGAAGAGCCTGGGGGCTAGGAGCTGTGTGAAGAGCCTGGAGGCTAGGAGCTGTGTGAAGAGCCTGGGGGCTAGGAGCTGTGTGAAGAGCCTGGGGGCTAGGAGCTGTGTGAAGAGCCTGGGGGCTAGGAGCTGTGTGAAGATGTAGTAACGGTTTCAATAGCAGATAATGATACTATTTTCACAGAGGGCCTGTCTAGGAGTGGACACAGTTCTCACCAGCCACCATCAGCGTTGATCAGAGTGGAAATTGCAGGAAATTGTAAAGGGAAACAAAGGCCAGCAGCAAACAGCGTCACACTTGAACTTTCTCTGGTGGTGTGTTGTTGCTTGTTAAGTCTCCTTAGCAATGGTGTTGTTGTTCAGCAGAATATTGATAGACAGCAGCTATCAGACTACGCCTGATTTTAGGTAGGGATAAGTGTCATATATTTTTTTTATTGTAACATTTCTTGGGTACTTTTTACCCCTTTTTCGTGGTATCCAATTGGTAGTTACAGTCTTGTCCCATCGCTGCAACTCCCGTACGGACTCAGGAGTGGTTGAACGTCGAGAGCCATGCGTCCTCCGAAACACGACCCTGCCAAGCCACACTGCTTCTTGACACACAGCTCGCTTAACCCGGAAGCCAGCCGCACCAATGTGCCAGAGGAAACACTGTCCAACTGGCGACTGTGTTAGCGTGTATGTGCCCGGCCCGCCCTCCCCAAACCCGGACAATTGTGCACCGCCTCATGGGTCTCCTGGTCTGGGCCAGCTGCGATACAGCCCAGGATTGAACCCGGATCTATAGTAAAGCCTCTAGCACTGCGATGCAGTGCCTTAGTGGTCTCCCGAGTGGCACAGCATTCTGAATTTTTCCTGGTCAGGTCATCGGAAAAAACTCTGGGCCACATTTACAGAAGATACAATGCTATAAACTCCTTCAGTGTCCTAACCCTACAGAGTGGCCTCCACAGTCCACCTCCAAAGTCCACCTCCACTCACTTCCTACGTCAGCAGGCAAGATGAGCTACAATGCAGCAGTGGGCTGGAATCTTGGCTCCTGAGTCCTGAGGTTGCTTAATGGCCTTGCTGGGGAGACTAGAATGAGTCACCGCGCCAATTACGTCACCCCGAGCCTGACATGAATTCTCCTGCTTGTCTGTCGGGTTAGGACATGCTAGAGCGAGCGCGACAGAGTGAGCGTGTGGCTGTGGGATTGAGCCGGGCCAAGCTGACCTCCTACACCTCCTCTGCCTGGTCATCTTGTGTAACACCCGCGCGGGCCGGCACGAGGGGCAAGCAGGGCACTGTGCCACCAGACTGATGCGGTTTCTTCCTTTGCTCAGTTATGACGTTGGGGGAGTCACTTGGAAACTGGAGGGCTGGGGAGTGTTGATGATGCAACTTGTGTAGCTACTTATCCTTGACTCCTCGAACTAAATCAATCTCACTCTTTAAAAACTACTGAGGCTGCCCCATCGAAGACAACAAAACTATACATCTGACTTCATTTAAGAGCTGTGTGGAAGACAAAACTTTGGTATTTAGTGTATAGTAATAAATCAAGTGACATCAGCCCTGGGGGAAATAAAGCCCAATATGGGTCTGTGTGTGTCTGTCACTGTCTCACCACTATCCCAGAAACAATGCCAGCCCCCTGCCAAGGGTGGGCAGACACCAGCCTAGCAGCATGAGGTCAAACCACAGAGATAAATTGAGGACTCATCTTTTTCTCTGTGCCATTAAAGAATCTGTAACAGCATGGGCAGCACCATTGAGGCTTTCTTCTTTTTCATTGGCTGATTGCGCCCAACTCATAGGAATCCACACCCAGTTGACTACTTTAAAATGGTGGAAGCCCTCAATGGCAAAGTCCATGCTAAAATGGGTTATATATCATGATGAGTTCTCCATCTATGGGTCAAACATCCTGTCCTGAATCAGGAGAGCTGTCAACTCTCCCACCACCATCAGCTCTTATCCCTCTACATCCTCTGTTGTGGAGCTGCCTGCCTTCCTGTGTGACTGGGGTTATTCATTAGTCTATGTACTGTGAGGGCTTCATTGTGTCTCAATGATCAGCCGAGACACACAAAGGGTTGTAGGCGGGCTCAACCATTACGTTAAGCACTTAATAACCCCCCTGCATAGGGCTCCAACCCGCCTACATTAGAGAACTGGCAGATAGCTAATGGATAATGGGGGAGAGGATGGGAGATGGGGAGGGGTGAGGGCAGTTAAACACACCTGCCTGGGTTCATTTAGACCCAAAGGGCACCTGACTCCTGCCTTTCCAAAGACTAGGATCCAAGTGGGCATAAAATCAGACCATTTGAACCCTCACTGAGAAAAGGAAAGGATACCCATCATATCAATGGAGTAGAATGCACTGATGAAGGGCCTTCGTACACAACAACCTCTCTCCACCATTAACCCACATCACTAAGCTTCTACAGACAGCTTAGGGTAGAAGGACTTCTCTGTAGGCAGCTGGAAAACAAAAGAGGATTGCTGCTTTGTTGTTTATGGGACATTGCAGTCCCCCGGGGAAGGAGTGGAACAACTTCATTGTTTATGGTGCAGGTTGCATTGCCTTGAGCGGAGTCGTTTCTTCTAAGGCGGTGGGGGACTGGGTTTGTGTCTTCTCACACATGCTCTCAACATAGGCCTACGTCTTTTAGTGAGCCTCATACACCTAGGCCATACACCTAGGCCTTCATAGTACACCCTCAGTCTCTGCCTCTCCCACTAGATCTGTCAACTAGAGGTTGACCGATTAATCGGAATGGCCGATTAATTAGGGCCGATATCAAGTTTTCATAACAATGGAAATCGGTTTGGCCGTTTTTTTTATACACCTTTATTTAAGTTAAGAACACATTCTTAACGGCCTAGGAACGGTGGGTTAACTGCCTTGTTCAGGGGCAGAACGACAGATTTTTACCTTGTCAGCTCGGGGATTCAATCTTGCAACCTTACAGTTAACTAGTCCAACGCTCTAACCACCTGATTACATTGCACTCCACGAGGAGCCTGCCTGTTACACGAATGCAGTAAGCCAAGGTAAGTTGCTAGCTAGCATTAAACGTATCTTATAAAAAACAATCATAATCACTAGTTATAACTACATATGGTTGATGATATTACTAGTTTATCTAGCGTGTCCTGCGTTGCATATAATCGATGCAGTGCGTGTTTGCGAAAAAGGACTGTCGTTACTCCAATGTGTACCGAACCATAAACATCAATGCCTTTCTTAAAATCAATACACAGAAGTATATATTTTTAAACCTGCATATTTAGCTAAAAGAAATCCAGGTTAGCAGGCAATATTAACCAGGTGAAATTGTGTCTCTTGCGTTCATTGCACGCGGAGTCAGTGTATATGCAACAGTTTGGGCCGCCTAATTTGCCAGAGTTTTACGTAATTATGACATAACATTGAAGATTGTGCAATGTAACAGGAATATTTAGACTTATGGATGCCACCCGTTAGATAAAATACGGAATGGTTCCGTATTTCACTGAAAGAATAAACGTCTTGTTTTCAAGATGATAGTTTCTGGATTCGACCATATTAATGACCTTAGGCTCGTATTTCTGTGTGTTGATTATGTTTATTATATGTATTTTTTTTTTTCTTTTTTCGGCCGAATAATCGGTATCAGCTTTTTTTTGGTCTTCCAATAATCGGTATCGGTGTTGAAAAAATCATAATCGGTCAACCTCTACTGTCAACGCATGATTACCCTGCCTGACAAACTGGATTGGTCCTTAGTGCAGCAGAGCTGACTCTTCTAATATTCAAGCATGATATGTAGGCAAAGTAGATGTCAATCAGGCAGTGATGCAACTTGCCATGCTACTTTTCAGAGGGTTTCTGTCAGAGTGATAAAAGGAATGCAATCAGCTAAGTGTGGTTATCCTTAGTAAAATCCTACTTTCAACTCCTCATTGTATTTCCAAGAGATCAAAACATTGGTCCATTCTCCCCATCAGCTGCAGAATAAGTCTGAAGCCAAGTTCGCCCTTGCTTCATCATCATAAGCAAACCAACTAATATACCGTGACTCTAAACGACTGGAAATCAATACATGATGCTGTTGACCTCCTAATCAGCATGGATCAATCTGAGAGTAATGTCATTGGCATACCCCAGAGACAAAGACCCCACAGAGTCCCACTAATGAATGTAAACATGACACTAACCATCATCTGAGGTCTGAGTCACACACACACAAAAAAACAAGCTCTCCCACAAATTCAAATTCCCTCACAACATTAAGGAGGAGGACAGGGGGAGAGCATCCATCTCTCTTCAGACTTTTCCCCTGGCTGAGAGTGTAGCACATAATGTTGGATGGTACATTGAAGCTGCCTCTGTGGAGCGACCATCAATCATTCCCATGTCCCATCCAGTCTCTGCTGTCTCACCACTACTACAGACTATACCAGAACCAGACATGAACTGGGAGTTACACCCACGCAGCCTGGAGAGACGCAGGTCTGTGGGCTGCAACGTGAACCACTGATGCCATACAGGGTTTGTTGTCGTTCGTAATGCAATGTCTCAGCAGAGTGCCATCTCCATAGTCTCAGCAGAAGCATCCGCAGCACAGGCCTGCTCAGTGGATGTGAGGCTCTTTCACTGCACAGGCCCTATGCACATGCCTGTAGTGTACAGTGTGTTAGGCCATTAGGAAACTATCAGGGCATTCTTTCTGTCTTCTGCCCCCTACCTGGTCCATAGTCTACACCTTATAAACAACACAGAACACTCTGGTTGGCTCCTCTGCCTAGTTCCGTTTGGGAGCCGTAAGCCATACTGGTGTATCCAGGGTTCAGTCACTGGTGAGAGAAAATAGATGCCCTCCCGGCCAGGCAGCTAGACACAACCCCGGCTCACTTGGGGAAGTATGGTGGTGTGCCGACAAGCGGGCAACAGGATTCCGGTGCAGGCATGGCAGCTTCTCTGTTTTCCACTACGTTTGCATACCATCCACAGCCAGAGGCATGCCATGTCCTTCTGGCGAGCCTGATGGGAAAGAATGGTAGAGAACCCTCTGGTTTTGGAGCAGAGCAGTGTGTACATGTGTTTTTAGTCAATGGGGAAGCGCCAAAGTTTGTTCCTCTTCTTTTGGCACATGACAGACTGAGTCTTCCCTGGCTCAGGCATCCCATCATTCTGGGCGTTGAGTTCTTGGCAGTCTACAGAGTGTAGTTACGCAATAGCTTTGCAATTTCCACACACGCAAACTGCTATTGTAGTCATATTAGTTGTCTTTAATTTTCTCCTCAATACTCCTTTCTTCCACTAGGGGTATAACACATGTGCCCATTTTCGATGAAAGGGGGATTTAAATACCCCAACCTCGAGCTGTCAATCAAAAGCCCACAAATAACAACAGTCATATTTTCTCACCTTAGGTTTTTGGCCACTAACAAACGAGGTCACTAACTCAAATAGTAGTATTTGTGTAGTTCACCCCTAAAAATGTTGATCGTGCAAGAGGTCACTTGGCTAGTGAAGTGATGCCACCAATGTGCAAGAGATTGATGTTCCTTTTCAATCGAATTCACAAAAGCCCGTGGCCTAAATTCTCACCTAGGAAGGTCCAGGGTCAGGTCAGGCTGTCACAAGCACCAACATAGTCTGATTATTCAGGCTGTAACACACAATTATTGTATATTAGAGGCTGATTAAGCAAACTAGCATTAACCCAACTCATTAACCCAACTCAATAGTAAAGGATTCAAATCAGAACCCACGCCTTTACTCGATTACCAGGCAAGTTTATTCTCAACTCAATTGGATAGGCGAAGCCTATAGGCTTCTTTCAACAGACCAAATGTTTAAAGGGCTGGCTTTGATCACTGAGATTGACAACTCGTCACACACAAGCTTAGCTGGCTAGCTAACGGTGGCAAACTAGTAACGTTTGTCAAAAGAAATTAGCCTAACTGCTGTCGGCTAAGATCACGTTCAAACCTCCAACACACTATTAATATCCCAATAAGTAGAGTAAAATATGAACTCACAATATGTATAATGGAAATAAAACACACTGGCTCGGTTTACTATTTTGTAAAGTTTAGCTAGATCGAGGTGCCAATAGAGTGAGACCAGAGAAGACCCCGTTACACACAAATAGCAGTCACAACGGCATGACAATCCTCGCTTACTCCCAAGCACCTGCTGTTAGTTTAGTCGGTTAAATCGATTGCATGTGTCAAGGAATGTGTCATCGCCATACCTGCCATGAAACCAGTCGTTACAGAGGTCGCATTCGATCATAAACCGGCTCACATCGTAAGACTGCCGGCAGACACAGTACAGCGGGGCCGCCGCCATCTTCCTACTGTCCCCAAACAACGCAGGAATAAAGTGGGGCGGGGAATTGGTTGGGTGCGCGGAAAGAGTCGAGGGGAAACCCGATCATTTGCGAAATAAAGCATGGGAAAGCCATTGGGGCAAGCCTATCTCTGACGTCAATTTCCAAATTATTTATTTCCATCTGGTTACTCAGTGTAATAGCAAATACCTATACTTATAACATTGTGAATGATGTAAATAGTTTTTTATTTTATTTAACTCGACAGTAATCATTGACCTATAAACAACAGTGATATGATGCAAACTGACACAACTCGGTCAAAGTGCCCAAGGCTGCACTCAGCAGGAAAAGCACTGCCATTGGTTTGGACTCATATGGCCTGGTTCAGAATACAGGAAGCGTGATCAACACAACAAAATGCTCTCCCTGCCTGGTATTTCTCACGGAGCGTGTCTGACGTGCTCTACGTGCTTTGTGGGCAGGGAATAGCAATAGGACTGCCGACCCGTTTGATCTGTGTGAGCTGACAGTGCCCATCCCCCCCATAAACCCATCTGTGCAGCTCTGCATAGTCAAGTAGGCTTAATGCATGCAGGGCATGCGGCACTGTGACTGCACCTATGGAAACATGCAGTTATTTGCTGACTTTGGCATGTGCCTACTACTGTTTTTATACTAGAAAACCATTTATGAAGCCCTCCTAAGGAGAGACAATGATGCTATTTAGCAGTTGATATTTCATAAACATGCCAATAATTGTCGGATTTTAACATGTGTAAGTGTAACTGAGTTTGGATGTTTAAATAGCCTTGCTACAACTTGATTTTAGGGTGTTAAGGTCAAAGCCCATCAGTCGTGATGGTGTGGATATGGCCTGGGGCGTTCCCTGAGGTTTCATGACAGCTCCCTGTGGGGAGCCACGCTGCTTTAATGAGCTGTTGTTACCATAGTCGGCGTGTCTGAATAAGCATCAGCCAGGCAGGACACTTCGCCTGCATTGGTCTATTTGAGCAGAATCGCATTAGTGGAAACCAAGACTGTTCTCAGGGCAGGGCTGGTTGTGGTTAGTTATTTTATAGTTGCGTCAGGGACAATTTTAGCTAACCCTAGCCCTAATTCTCATAACCTACTGATGTGAACTGTGCATGAGCCCAACAATGCCTCTTAATTAATTATAAAGTCTAAACAGCTGGGGTTACTTCAGTTGAAGAAGCAGTGTGTGCGCCAACATGCAGTCAGAGCAGGCCAATTATAAGAGATGAAAATATGTTAAAATGGAAAACGGAATTGCAATGTATACTTAATGTGTATGTTTTAAGTAAAAGGTATGTTGTAAAAACATTACCACACGAATGTATTGTGCAATAGCAAAATACTAGGCATGATATACCTAGGTCTAAAATTGTGAAGCTAATACAAATAGTTATCATCCTGTATACAAAATAGTTTTGAACTTAATAAAATGATGCAACATTTGGAATAATGTCCTACATTTTAGGGAACAAGCTTTGAAAGAAGACAAAGAATGCGGTGTGAGAGTATTTTCACGGGCTCGAGCGCCATCTGGTGTATAATGCGTAAAATGACAACACATTTAGAGCCATTCGCGAGCTCGTCGACAGGTGGCGCTAATGGAAAATGACCATTGACAGTTCATATTGCCTAGTGGGTGGTCGTGTTGCTAAAACAAGACAGCACCCGGTGAAGAACGCTAGAAGCTAACAAACGTATTTTTTCACTCGTTATAATGTTATAAATTGATACCTGCTTTGCAATCAATTTACCGGAGTATAGACGCATGAAACCAAGGTAAGAAGAGACAATTATGAATGAATGGTTCTCAGACAATCATGAGCATCTTTGCTAACTTGTTGTAGCTTACGTTGGTGATGCTGGTGTTGTTGTGTGGCTGTACGATGTTTACTATCACTAGCCATTGAAGGAAACACTATATATCCTATTGACGTTGGTGGGCTATTTCAGTTGTTTTGCATAGATAACGTTATTGCCCACGGACACGAATGTATATTGGGCTTGGTGCCCCCCCCGTTGCTTTCTAGCTAAAATTAAACTGATGAGGACTTCCTCATGCCGGTAGTGCTGAGCGATTAATGCTTTTTGAGGTCGGTTCGATTTCGGTTCATTATTAAAAAATAATCACAGATTTTGGTTTCGAATTTGGGTTAAATGCAGTAATAACACAGAATAAAACAATAAATATACTATGATGGTGGTAGTGACTGCTATCTTTTATTAACCATCATATTGACATTCATTTATTTCCGTTGTTTATATCATGTTTTCTTATTTGATGACTTTATTATTTAATTCTAAGTCATCATCTCATCCTATACAGCTGCTGCCTATGCTGTCTGACAAAATCACTATTTTGTAGTTCTTCAAAGTAAATAAGGCATACTTTTATGACTACTGAATACCAACTATCAATCACTTTGATCATGTATTTTCAGCTAGAGCTACCTGGCCAAGAAACAGCTGCTCTCAATAGAGGTGTCATAATACCCATAAAACCTAGCCATCAAAAGTGACCTTGTCCTAGAGAGATTTACACGGTTAACAAAACGTCACGCAAGGGTAAGCCTACACGAAACACAGCCATTATTTTAAGTGTTTCTAAAGTCCCCTATGGGAAACGTGAATGCTGGGAAAATGATTGGAACCATTTCCTTGTTTGGCCATGAGGTTTTATGAGTCTCACTGTGGTACTCCATATCCCCTCATGGTACCTTCTCCGCTGTGCAATCCGGTTTTCGAGCTGGTCACGGGTGCACCTCAGCCACGCTCAAGGTACTAAACGATATCATAACCGCTATCGATAAAAGATAGTACTGTGCAGCCGTCTTCATCGACCTGGCCAAGGCTTTCGACTCTGTCAATCACCGTATTCTTATCGGCAGACTCAACAGCTGTTGTTTCTCAAATGACTGCATCCCCTGGTTCACCAACTACTTCTCAGAGTTCAGTGTGTCAAATCGGAGGGCCTGTTGTCCGGACCTCTGGCAGTCTCTATGGGGGTACTACAGGGTTCAATTCTCAGGCTGACTCTTTTCTCTGTATATATCAACGATGTCGCTCTTGCTGCGGGTGATTCCCTGATCCACCTCTACGCAGACGACACCATTCTGTATACATCTGGCCCTTCTTTGAACACTGTGTTAACAAACCTCCAAACGAGCTTCAATGCCATACAACACTCCTTCGTGGCCTCCAACTGCTCTTAAACGCTAGTAAAACTAAATGCATGCTTTTCAACCATACGCTGCCCGCACCCGCCCAACTAGCATCACTATTCTGGACGGTTCTGACTTAGAATATGTGAACAACTACAAATACATAGGTGTCTGGCTAGACTAAACTCTCCTTCAGGACTCATATTAAACATCTCCAATCCAAAAATAATCTGGAATCGGCTTCCTATTTTGCAACAAAGCCTCCTTCACTCATGCTGCCAAACATACCCTTGTAAAACTGACTATCCTACCAATCCTCAACTTTGGCGATGTCATTTACAAAATAGCCTCCAACACTCTACTCAGCAAACTGGATGTAGTCTATCACAGTGCGATCCGTTTTGTCACCAAAGCCCCATATACCACCCACCACTTCGATCTGTATGCTCTAGTCGGCTGGCCCTCGCTACATATTCGTCGCCAGACCCACTGGCTCCAGGTCATCTATAAGTCTATGCTAGGTAAAGCTCCGCCTTATCTCAGCTCACTGGTCACGATAACAACACCCACCCGTAGCACGTGCTCCAGCAGGTATATCTCACGGGTCATCCCCAAAGCCAATTCCTCCTTTGGCTGCTTTTCCTTCCAGTTCTCTGCTGCCAATGACTGGAATGAATTGCAAAAATCGCTGAAGCTGGAGACTTTTTGACGCTGGAGACTATTTCCCTCACTAACTTTAAACATCAGCTATCTTAGCAGCTAACTGACCGCGGCAGTTGTACATAGCCCATCTGTAAATAGCCCATCCAATCTACCTACCGCAACCCCAAATTGTTTTTATTTACTTTTCTGCTCTTTTGCACTCCAGTATTTGTACTTGCACATCATCATCTGCACATCTATCACTCTAGTGATAATTTGCCAAATTGTAATTACTTCGCTACTATGGCCTATTTATTGCCTTACCCCCTCACGCCATTTGCAGACACTGTATAAAGACTTAATTTTTTTCTATTGTGTTATTGACTGTACACTTGTTTATTCCATGTGTAACTCTGTGTTGTTTGTGTCGCACTGCTTTGCTTTATCTTGGCCAGGTCACAGTTGT
This sequence comes from Oncorhynchus mykiss, assembly GCF_057628025.1. NCBI lineage: Eukaryota > Metazoa > Chordata > Actinopteri > Salmoniformes > Salmonidae > Oncorhynchus > Oncorhynchus mykiss. The sequence goes on along the minus strand of NC_143042.1, from coordinate 12,224,189 downwards.
AAATGAGAACTTGTTCTCAACTAGCCTACCTGGTTCAATGAAGGTTAAAATATATTTATATATATATATATATATATATATATTATTTTTTTTAAATGGTCATGTGTTCCTGTCTCTCCCTCAGCAGGTGTAAAAACATTTTTTTTTAAATGACCTGACAAGTAGATGCAGAATTGATTATGGCTCATTGTAGTTAATTACCATGTTTTATGTGCTAAACTATGTCAAATATTGGCCTGTTGGAAACTACAACTCCCAACTACATCGCACAGTTCAGGCTGGAACTGATTTCTCGCTAGAGAAACTGCAATGCGCACATTGAGCTCACAGAAAAAATAAGGAATTAGTCATTTTAAAAACTGAAAAATAACCACCATTTTGGTTAATCGCTCAGCACTACATGTGGGTAGTAACTCATTTGAAAAAAACGACATAGTTAGTTGATTGGAAGAATGTGGTGTCAGTGACATTGCCAATCAATCCTAGCCAGGTATGACCGATGTGTGCAGCGATGATGGTGGTAACCTGCATATTGTTTAATTCCTATATTACACAGATTAGAGAAAAAAAACATAATGGACTATTCTGTATGATTTCACTTTCCCAGGTGTATGAAGGGAGGACGTGGAGAGTGGTCCTGAAGATGAGGCGTCTGTACAGGAAGAAAGCCCTGAGTCTGGTTAAGGAGCTGGATGCCTTCCCCAAGGTCCCAGAGAGCTATGTCGAGACCACAGCCACAGGGGGGACAGGTGAGATTTCACTCTCAATACTGCTCACATATGTCTGAATACTGATTCAATAGCCTCAACTTTGAATGATGTCGCTGATGTTCTTCTCTCGCCCATCCATAGTGTCCTTGATAGCATTCACTGCCATGGCACTGCTGGCCTTCTTTGAGTTCTTTGTGTATCGGGACACCTGGATGAAGTATGAATACGAAGTGGATAAAGATTTTTCAAGGTACATAGAAATGTTGATTTTGTTTCATCATGATAAGCTCTTATTTAAGACTGAACTATGTTTTACTGCCAATACATTATCTTGGAATCTGACAGTACTTTTTCTTCATTTACAGTAAATTGAGAATAAACATAGATATTACAGTTGCCATGAAATGCCAACGTAAGTATTCAGCCTTATCACACATTATTTATTGGAATCATTCATAAAATGTAGGCCTTCATATTTTGGGCATAATTAATGTGTTATGATGTACTGTATAATTTTGCCCACAACTCCCTGGAGCTAAAGATTGAGTTGGTGTGCTGTTTCAGATGTGGGTGCAGACATTCTGGACCTGGCAGAGACTATGATAACATCAAATGGTATTCAGTATGAGCCTGTGAGTAGATCACTGAGCATTCTATTACATACAAATAGACTTTGGTGATCCTAAACCCTGATCTATTTTCTTCCCTGTGTATAAATGTTCAGGTGATTTTTGAGCTGACCCCGCAGCAAAAACTGTGGCACAGGTAAGCAGTTTACTCAGTTAGTACATGTGCATGTCACTGTTGAAATATCACCCCACCACTTTGTAGGTGAACAGCTGAGGGTGGGGTAGAAATGTAACCACTCTCAAATTCATAGACAGAGCTATGGATCCAAGGACTGACCATCCATTATATCAGAATGATAGTTGTCCTTTTTTTTTGTTGAGCTTATACAGTGTTTGTTTTTTAAAAGTAAATTCATTATTAACAAAATAGTAAAACAAGCTTCTATTTTGGGTTCTGATTGGGTTAGACAGTTAAACTAAGCTCATGAGACATTTATCATGTTTTATTCTTAAATAATCAATGGCTATATATCATGCATTTAAAAGTAAAAATAAATAGGTAGTAATTGTAGATTAGTCCTTTAAGCACTTCGTTAATAGTCGGAAAATCTCACTCAACCACATTCCAAAAAACCCCAACTATTTTGTCGTCCTTCCTGTATGAAATGAGTAGTTAACGTGTTTCTCCCTCTCCCAACTCTCATTAGGACCCTGTTGCTGATACAGAACAGGCTGAGGGAGGAGCATTCTCTACAGGAGGTCTTGTACAAGAGTGTTCTAAAGGGAGCCCCTACGGCCTTGCCCCCTAGGTTAGTAGTCCCGCCTTGCCCCCTAAGTTAGTAGTCCCGCCTTGCCCACTAGGTTAGTAGTCCCGCCTTGCCCACTAGGTTAGTAGTCCCGCCTTGCCCACTAGGTTAGTAGTCCCGCCTTGCCCACTAGGTTAGTAGTCCCGCCTTGCCCACTAGGTTAGTAGTCCCGCCTTGCCCACTAGGTTAGTAGTCCCGCCTTGCCCACTAGGTTAGTAGTCCCGCCTTGCCCACTAGGTTAGTAGTCCCGCCTTGCCCACTAGGTTAGTAGTCCCGCCTTGCCCACTAGGTTAGTAGTCCCGCCTTGCCCACTAGGTTAGTAGTCCCGCCTTGCTCCCTAGGTTAGTAGTCCCGCCTTGCTCCCTAGGTTAGTAGTCCCGCCTTGCTCCCTAGGTTAGTAGTCCCGCCTTGCTCCCTAGGTTAGTAGGCCCGCCTTGCCCCCCCTAGGTTAGTAGGCCCGCCTTGCCCCCCCAAGGTTAGTAGGCCCGCCTTGCCCCCCCCCCCCCCCCAGGTTAGTAGGCCCACCTTGGTCCCCCCACGGTTAGTAGTTACTATGGCTCTCAAATGCAAAATTCATCACTACTGAGGTGATGGGAAAATGCATTAAGTACAGATGTTTTCCTACAAAGGTAATAGTATGTGTGTGTGTCTTCAGAGAGGGCACCGCCTCAGAGCCCTTAAGTGCCTGTAGGATACATGGGCACGTCTACGTCAACAAAGTGGCTGGGAACTTCCACATCACAGTGGGAAAGTAAGATACCGATACACTTTCCTATAAGCACAATATATTTAAGCAACGAGGCCCGAGGAGGTGTGGTACATGGCCAATATTCCACGGCTAAGGGCTGTTCTTATGCACAACGTAACGTGGAGTGCCTGGACACAGCACTTAGCCGAGGTATATTGGCCATATATCACAAACCCCCGAGGAGCATTATTGCTATTAGAAACTGGTTATCAACGTAATTAGGGCAGTGAAACTAAACGTTTTGTCATACCCATGGTATATGGTCTGATATACCATGGCCTTCAGCCAATGAGAATTCAGGGCTCAAACCACCCTGCTTATAATTAAGCAGTCGTGCCTAAGGGGGTGTGGTGTATGGCCAATATACCATGGTTAATGGCCGTTCTTAGTCACGACGCAACACAGAGTGCTTTGGATACAGCCCTTAGCTGTGGTATATTGGCCATATACCACAAACCCCTGGAGTGCCTTATTGCTATTATAAATTGGTTACCAACGTAATTAGACCAGTAAATAGTAATGTTTTGTCATACCCATGGTATACAGTCTGATATACCACGGCTTTCAACCAATCAGCATTCAGGGCCTGAACAACCGTTTTGTTATTTAATAGTGCATTTTGAATGTAAATCATTCTTTATGGGTGTAATGGGGGAAAGCTATGTAATACAGCCAAAGACTCAGAGGCTCATGGAGTTTATCTCATACGTTAGAAGCTTCCAAGCTCCACAAATTGATGCCATGAATGATTTATGAGTCTATATGTCTGATGGGTAAAAGGGCACTCAACCTATAGAGCACAGTATATTTATTTTTGATGAAAATGCTCCTCACGCTTCTAACCCTCTGTCTTTCTCAGGCCTATTCATCATCCTCGTGGCCATGCTCATATAGCAGCTTTTGTAAGCCATGACAGTAAGTTCTCTGCCAGCCTGACCAGGAAAGGGTGACACTCATTTGCATAAGTTATTTGTTTTTGACAAGGACACCGTTAGTACTGTTCTTTGGTTGCTTACATTTAATCTGCATTTCCATGTTTCAAGTGATAGATAAGAGCAGTATGTATTCTAATGCAGTGCCAAATAACTATTTTCTCAGAATGATTCACTCCCAAATATAGGTTTTCACTGTCCTATTTCACCTGACTGAATGTGAGCTGGGTTTCATCAATGCATTGCAGCGTACAACTTCTCCCATCGGATAGACCATTTGTCTTTCGGAGAAGAGATCCCCGGCATCATCAATCCTCTGGACGGGACAGAGAAAATCACCAGCAACCGTAAGTTACTGATCCTCCTCACCGAGACCAGGAAGTAAAACACATTAATATGTTCTTATCAAACATCATTCAACTGTTAATCAATGTGTAGCTATGACTACAGAATGGTAGAGCTGTAAGTGACTGTATATTGAGGTACTTTGTAGCAACAATATTGTGTTGTGAATAAGCCACACTGTCAAAACCCAGACTGTGTGTAGGCTGATTATGTACATGAGCTCTGATCCACACTTCCAGCCTATTCTGCTCAGCATGGCGTCATGAGTTTGCAGGGAGAAAATGTAGCTATTTGTATCCATTTGAAGTGGATTCACTGCAGTCTTGCTTTCACTCACTTGCCGTTCAAAGCCGCCTAGTTTCTCCAGGGGAAATAACTGAAGCCCCCTATTTCACCTTTCTGTGTAGTCTGTGTAGTCTGTCACTAGATGGATGGGTTTAAAGGCTTTGCTCTTTGTCTTGTTGTTGCAGATAATGAGATGTTCCAGTATTTCATTACGGTGGTTCCTACCAAACTGCACACGTCCAAGGTGTCGGCAGACACACACCAGTTCTCTGTGACGGAGAGGGTAAGTCCTGATTTAGGCACAGATCTAGTATCAGCTTGCCTTCCCCAAATCCTCATATTAACCATCAGGGGGAAAGGAATTCTATTTGATGTTGACCACGATGGAGGATGCTGCGGTGGGTTCAGATGATGGATCAGTCTCCTCATCCATCCATCCATCCAGTCCAGTCCATTCAGCTCCCTCTGCTGGCTGCCAGAAGTTACTTCTAGCTCTGCTGTATAACACCACATCACAACCTGAGACAGTCATAGATTTCTCTTACAAACACACAAAGGCTAGATGCTAGAAAGGTGTGTGCGTGTTAGAAGTCGACTGATTAATCGGCTTGGCCGATTTTTAATTAGTGCCGATTTCAAAACAATCGGTAATCTGCATTTTTGGACGCCGATTATAATGCAATCCACGAGGAGACTGCGTGGCAAGCTGACCACCTGTTACACGAGTGCAGCATCAAAAGAACCTTGAGGCTGCAAGGAGCCAAGGTAAATTGCTAGCTAGCATTAGACTTATCTTATAAAAAAACAATCAATCTTAACATAATCACTAGTTAACTACACATGGTTGATGATATGACTAGTTTAACTAGCTTGTCCTGCGTTGCATATAATCGATGCTGTGCCTGTTAATTTATCATCGAATCACAGCCGCCTACGCCAAACGGGTGATGATTTAACAAAAGCACATTTGTGAAAAAAGCACAATCGTTGCACCAATGTACCTAACCATAAACATCAATGTTTTTCTTAAAATCAATACACAACTATATCTTTAAAAAGATAACTGCATATTTAGTTCAAATAAGTTCATGTTAGCAGGCAATATTAACTAGGGAAATTGTGTCATTTCTCTTGCGTTCAGTGGAAGCAGCGTCAGTGTATACACACAGTCAGTGTATACGCACAGTTTGGGCCGCCTGGCTCGTTGCGAACTGTGAACCATTTTTTCCTAACATTGACCATAATTAATTTGCCAGAATTGTACATAATTATGCATATCATTGAACGTTGTGCAATGTCACAGCAATATTTAGACATAGGGTTGCCACCCGTTCGATAAAATACAGGACGGTTCCGTATTTCACTGAAGAATAAACGTTTTGTTTTCGAAATGATAGTTTCCAGATTTGACTATATTAATGACCTAAGGCTCGTATTTCTGTGTGTTTTATTATATTATAATCAAGTCTATGATTTGATAGAGCAGTCTGACTGAGCGGCGGTAGGCAGCAGCAGCAGGCTCGTAAGCATTCATGCAAACAGCACTTTTGTGCGTTTGCCAGCAGCTCTTAGCAATGCTTGAAGCCTATCAACTCCCAAGATTAGGCTGGCAATACAATAGTGCCTATAAGAACATCCAAAAGTCAAAGGTATATGAAATACAAATGGTATAGAGAGAAATAGTCCTATAATTCCTATAATAACTACAACCTAAAACTTCTTAACTGGGAATATTGAAGACTCATGTTAAAAGGAACTACCAGCTTTCATATGTTCTCATGTTCTGAGCAAGGAACTGAAACGTTAGCTTTTTTACATGGTACATATTACACTTTTACTTTCTTCTCCAACACTGTGTTTTTGCATTGTTTAAACCAAATTGAACATGTTTCATTATTTATTTGAGACTAAATTGCATGTATTTATGTATTATATTAAGTTTAAATATAAGTGTTCATTCAGTATTGTTGTAATTGTCATTATTACAAATATATACGTAAAAATTGTCCGATTAACCGGTATCAGCTTTTTCTGGTCCTCCAATGATCAGTATCGGTGTTGAAAAAATCAGAATTGGTCGACCTCTAGTGTGTGTGTGTGTAAAGGAGAGATTAACCCCCACCCCACTCTACCTACCCACTGTCTGGTCTAGGAGCGGGTGATCAACCATGCGGCGGGCAGCCACGGTGTGTCAGGGATCTTTATGAAGTACGACACCAGCTCTCTGATGGTGACGGTCAGTGAGCAGCACATGCCCCTCTGGCAGTTCCTGGTACGACTCTGTGGCATCATCGGGGGTATCTTCTCCACCACAGGTCCAGACAACACTCACTCTTACCACCCAGTGTCATGGGCAGACCTCATACTGTTCATGTCTCACAAATCATTCCACAGTTGCTTTGCCAGCCTGATACTGTGCCACGTTAGAGAAATGCACCCTGAACTTCTTCATTGATATTCTCTCTCCCACAGGCATGATCCATGGGTTTGTTGGCTTCTGTTTCGACATAGTCTGCTGTCGCTTCAAACTAGGCCCATATAAACCTAGAGAGGTGAGCCAAGTCTTCTTTATTGCCACGAAAACTATGTCACAAAATGATGGTAAATCCTTCCATGTACCAGGTTCCCTGTGTCTCACTGGTAGTAGTGTATTTACACTGTACCTCTGCATGTTCTCTATTTCCAGGTGGTTCTCCCAGATCCCCATGTGAACAATTGTGCTGCTCCGCTCCTGACGGACAACCACGTACAGGAGTAGCCCTGTGACCTGCCTTCATATCCACAAAGCTCTCTGAGTAGGAGTGCTGAGCTTGGATCAGTTTTGCCCTTTTAAGATAAGATTGTATTGACAGATCCTAGATCAGCACTCCTACTGTGAGACGCTTTGTGGATATGGGACCTGGAGCCTGCTGCTGATCATGCACATACTGTCCCTTCACCTGTGGGGGAATCCAGGAAGAGAAGTCTCCAATCACAAGTATGTGGATTGCTGGGATTTTGGTTTGAACCAAATAAGAGTAAACTGATTAGGATCTGACAATCATAATTGTTCTATTTATTGTTTTGGACAGTATCCTCATATGACTACCATTATAATATATTTATATCCTGTAAATATGTATTTTACACTGGAAAATGGAAAGCAGCTAACTCCCCAGTTTTATCAGGCTTAGTGTGTAAAGGTATTGGGACGTTGTCATCTGTAAGTTAGGCTGAATGAAATCTGATCCTTCTATGTTATCATTCATACCATTAACTTGCATGTCATGTTTGTTCTATTTCTATCTATTTACACTGTTGTTCAGTATCTGTTTCACATCTGTCAATGGGAGATGTCCTATTAAACGTGTTTTAGTGCACTTCATATTCATTTAAATCTCTCGTTTGGTATCCCACTATCTTCTGGTGATGGTGCCTGCGCTTACACAGGCAGTCCATTTCGGATCTTTTTTTCCCACTAATTGGTCTTTTGACCAATCTCTCAAAAGACCAATTAGTGAAAAAAAGATCAGAATTGGGCTGCCTGTATAAACACAGCCATGGAAGTAGGCTAAATCTATTTTCTACATGAGGCAGCAGTGTATGAAGCAGAATGATTAGCACACTGACCAATTTGTTGTCTTTTGGTTTATTCATGTTTTGCCAAACAGTGTTTTCAGAGCAGAAATAGAGGGTCATTTAACATTTGAAAAAGGAAAATGAAACAAAATAAACAGTCATAAGTGTTGCAGTTTACAGAACATTGCCCAGTTAGCTCTGATCTACCCACAGTGCTCTGCTTCCACTATGTATCATAACAAAGACACTGCTTTGTTATCAACATGACAGATGCCAAGATCCGTAACAAGCAGGACATTTTGTACAACTTCATTGTACAGAAAAGGCCATTTTCTGTATTTGGCGTGCGTTTGGTTCATAATTCCTTACTGAATTTAGGAAAGGACGGTCACCATTGTTGCACACCATTACTGGCTCACATATAAATGTTTTTCCAGAGGGAGGATTTGGGGTACATTTAGTCAAGACTTCTACCATAGATACTGTATATAGCTGTATCAACGAATAAAATTGGACTACTGCTGTCTGCCACAAGTAACACTACAGATCTAGTCTGGGGAGTTCTGTGGTAGAGTCAGACTCCTGAAGAATCAACCCTCAGGAATACTACTCTTTTAGGTAGTCTAGAAAAATAATATAGAACTTCAACTATTTACACATCTTCCACACTTATATACGATACTGTCACCATCTACAGAGCATTTGGAAAGTATTCAGACCCCTGGACTTTTTCCACACTTTGTTACATTACAGCCTTATTCTAAAATTGTCCCCCCCCTCAATACCCCATAATGAGAAAGCAAAAACAGGGATTTTAGAAATTTTAGCAAAGTATCACATTTACATAAATATTCAGACCCTTTAGTCAGTTCTTTGTTGAAGCACCTTTGGCAGTGATTACAGCCTTGAGTCTTCTTGGGTGTGACGCTACAAGCTTGGCACATCTGTATTTGGGGAATTTCTCCCATTCTTCTCTGCAGGTCCTCTCAAGCTCTGTCAGGTTGGATGGGGAGCGTCGCTGCACAGCTATTTTCAGGTCTCTCCAGAGATGTTTGATCTGGTTCAAGTCCGGGCTCTGGCTGGGCCACGGACATTCAGAGACTTGTCCCTAAGCCACTCCTGCATTGTCTTGGCTGTGTCCTAAGGGTCGTTGTCCTGTTGGAAGGTGAACCTTTGTCCCAGTCTGATGTCCTGAGTGCTCTGGAGCAGGTTTTTCATCAAGGATATCTCTGTACTTTGCTCCATTCATCTTTCCTTCTATCCTGACTAGTCTCCCAGTCCCTGCCGCTGAAAAACATCCCCACAGCATAATGCTGCCACCACCATCTTTCACTGTAGGGATGGTGCCAGGTTTCCTCCAGATGTGATGATTGCTGGGCAGCCAGCTCTAGGAAGAGTTTTGGTGGTTCCAAACCTCTTCCATTTATGATGGAGGCCACTGTGTTCGTCGGGACCTTCAATGCTGCAGAAATCTTTTGGTACCCTTCCCCAGATCTGTGCCTCGACACAATCCTGTCTCGGAGCTCTACGGACAATTCCTTTGACCTCATGGCTTGGTTTTTGCTCTGACATGCACTGTCAGCTGTGGGACCTTAGACAGGTGTGCGCCTTTCCAAATCATGTCCAATCAATTGAATTTACCACAGATGGACTCCAAGTTGTAGAAACATCTCAAGGATGATCAATGGAAACAGGATGCTCCTGAGCTAAATTTCGAGTCTCATAGAAAATGTCTGAATACTTGTGTAAATAGGGTATTTGTTTTTTATGAGTTTGAAAAAATGTCTAAACCTGTTTTCGCTTTGTCATTATGAGGTAGTGTTTGTAGATTGAGGAAAAACATGTATTTAATACATTTTAGAACAAGGCTGTATGTAACATTTGGAAAAAGTCAAGGGGTCTGAATACTTTCCGAATGCACTGTACCACTTACATAAGACAAGCCTTAGTTTGACGCAATTATTTATAAAGATGAAAAAATAGTAAACTTAGTTTCAAAATAAACTGCTGTACAAAACAGGTAAAAAGTGGACAAACGGTAAAACAAAGAATGAGTCTTATGCGTTGTGTCAATCATACCGATGGCAATATTCAGTAGTCATCAACCAGGTCAGATGTTTGTAGTACTTCAGTAGTAGTCTCCAGTGGGCTCCATTCAATCCGCATCACAGAAGTTCAGCTTTACAGCATGATTGAAACAAAAGGAATGTACCTGCTTTTGCAGACTGCATTCACGGTAAAAGCTGCATGTGTTGGCTCAATTGGAAATTACCTTTTTTAATTTATATCACAGAGTCTGTAACGCTTCAACTTTACAGATTGAATAAAGCCTTTAATGTGATCAACACCGAAGTTACTCTCGGATATCCTTAGCTGGCCTCGCTACAGAGTGCAGGTTCCCAAATATTCTGTCAGTACAAACCAATACAAGGTAAAAACACTTCGCCCATGGAAGAAGAGAGGAGGCCTGACATACAGTATTTCAAGTATGCAAAAAAATCCTCTTCTATGACATTGTGTCTGGGTTGGGGAGGACGTAAACTATGAGCAAAAATGTGGGGAGAGTATACAATGAGTTTATTGTTGCACATGTAATCTGTCGCTTTAAGAATAGCCGTAGTTAGAAAAGAAATAACACTTACATAGTGGTTTTACTGTATGACGTACAACAGGGTCAGAAGGAACAGTGTCTGGTTGAGGAGTGGGGTTGTGTGCTGCTGGAGGTCTGAGGGGTGAGGTCTGGTTGAGGAGTGGGGTTGGGTGCTGCTGGAGGTCTGAGGGGTGTGGTCTGGTTGAGGAGTGGGGTTGTGTGCTTCTGGAGATCTGAGGGGTGAGGTCTGGTTGAGGAGTGGGGTTGTGTGCTGCTGAAGGTCTGAGGGGTGTGGTCTGGTTGAGGAGTGGGGTTGTGTGCTGCTGGAGGTCTGAGGGGTGAGGTCTGGTTGAGGAGTGGGGTTGTGTGCCGCTGGAGGTCTGAGGGGTGGGGTTGGGTGCTGCTGGAGGTCTGAGGGGTGTGGTCTGGTTGAGGTGGTGAGCAGGGCGTTCAGCTGGTCAACGGTCAGTTGGTCATCAGTTGGTGAGTGTGCTGGAGGCCCTGAAGTAGGAGAGGAACTTGAAGCAGAGGCTGACCACAAAGTACCAGATGTTCCTAGCCATCTGAGAGCGGGCGATGAACACCCTCCAGATGAAGACCAGCAGTAGAGTGTTGAATGTGTAGCGGATGTTCCTCAGCCTGAGGGAGGGAGTTGGAAGTACACACTGTCATTTACATCCTTCTTGAAAATAAGACAGGAACAAACACAGTCAGTCCTGTAAGTAGTCTACTCACTTCCTGAGGTGTTGCCTGGCTGCAGGGATGTCGGACATGTCTTCATTCAGAACGTACTTCTTGGTGCCTATGCAGTAGTTCTCGATGTACTCCGGCCAGTTCAGCTGACGCACGTCAAAGTTGAATGTCTGGGGGAGAGAGTTAGGATGTTGATGTGCGGTAAGACATGGCTATTATGGTCACATTCAGGCGATTATGGGACATCTATAATTTAACCCTCTGAAAATGAATGATGTAAGTATTAGTGACCTGTTGTCTTAATCAATAAAGCTGTTTGAGCTGAAGTGATGGCTTGGTGGCATTACTAGGTGTTAAACATACCATTTGACTATATACATCAACATGCGGAGGAGATACAGTGTGTGCATAGATGGATGCTGAGTCTACTGTACCTTCCTGTCCTCAGGGCTG